>NW_010525510.1:0-30138 GCF_000687285.1 Phaethon lepturus | reverse complement strand
AATGCCTGCTGCCTGTGTTCTTACTTCTCATAAGTTTTCTTGCACTCAAAGGGGAAGGAAAGGGTCAAAGGAGCAAGGAAAACGGAAATATTAATGTGTGACTTCAGCAGTACGCAGCCAGTAGTAACACGAAAACTTGCCTAATGGATAGACAGTAACACATAATTTTAAAGATGTTGGCGTTGTCAATAGAAACAAAACTCAATAAACTGGTAATTAGCTTGTTGCAGCTTCTCGCCTATTTTAGACTGTTAAGGAAACAGACTTTTGCAGATCTTAAACCTGATGCAAGGGATGACCACTTGAGGCTGAAGACTGTTAATAACACTTTTCTAAATTATCTCCATTGGGAGCTCTTTTTCTTTTACTACCACATGTACGTTTTACAGATAATACAAGTCATTTCCTGAAGGGCACTTCAAAACCCAGCTTGAATTTATGCTATTTTCCTGGAAAAATTCAAATGGAGTTTTAAAATAAAGTACTAAATTTTAGCTCTGGAGTAACTTAATTAAATGACAATCACTTTGCAAATGCTTTTTGCTCATTATAGTCAAATAATCAAAATCAGTTTAAAGGCAAAGCATGACTTGCATGATTTGCACACGAGGTATATCACAGTTCTTTTGGTTTGGATAGATTACCTTTGCTTATGATGTTAAGCTGTGCTCTGGACCGTGAGATTTTTGATTCATTGTTCAACATACTAAGGATGCAGATGAGTTATTTCATGATTAAAGGGAAAGTCAGTAGATAAAGTTATTTACATGCACATTTTTTCATCTGTAGTATGATGAATTAAAAATATTCTGATGAATTTAAAATACTAAACTTATCACTGGAGATTTTGTTACATGATACAAAAAGAAACATTTTTGGAATGCTTCCTTTTAATAAATTGTTAATATGTTGAAGAGACAAGTCCCTAGGTTGCAGATGACTTTTTGATCCACAGAAAGCTTGTCAATCAAGTCACTTTACATAAATTCAATGGTTTATTAGTAACATGAATGGATATTTTGGGCTGAAAAACAAATTCTCATTTCAAAGGGTTAGAATAAATACCAGCTTAGACGCTTTAATTCCTTTGAAAAATTGATAAAGACTTGAAAAATACTTACTTTGTTGTTTAACAGGGTACTGGATAGAGCCATTCTCTAAAAGCAAAACAGCCTCTGGGAATGATCTAGAGCCTGGGAAAGCAGACTACAAAACCACACTTAACTGGGCATGTTCAAGCAATCTTGTTTTATCCTGAAATCTAACCAAATGTTTTGCTGCTGGCAGTCTTTCATGTTTATTTATTGTTAAGATACATGTCTGAGCTGGACAGAGCAGCTGTTTGCAGTTCTCATGTGTTTCTGATTCTTCAGAACTCATGGTTATGGTTTCTTAAGAGATATAAATTGGTCTAGTTGAAGATGTCCTAGCTTGTTGCAGGGAGGTTGGACTAGGTGACCTTTAAGGGTCCCTTCCAACCCAAACTATTCTATGATTCTATTCTATAAATTGCCAAATTTTTCCCTTAGCAAACAGTTTTCTCTATTAAACAATATGACAGCTTCCCAAAAATTTTATATGGCTTATGTACATACACGAATGTAAAACACTCCCTTAACTTGTGTTAGTTTTCTGTGCTACAGTTTGCTTTCTGAGTTTAGAACAACCGATTTCAGAATCAGATTCCCAGTTCTGGATCTCTTTTCAAAAGAACTCTGTAATCTGGCTCCAAATTTTCCATCTTTCCTTCCAGGGTCAAATGCTTTCCTAGGAGTTGTAGCTTGAGGATACCTGTATTAAGAAATTGAGGTATCAGACTGTAGACTTACGTTTGCTAAAGTCCAAGCCTTCCTGGTACGGACTTTACTAGTAGTTCCTTGAGGGTATGATTAATTGCCTGTAAATAGATTTTGGACTGTGCAGTGTGTTTAGAACAGATACCAAAACACAAAGCAGTATCCTAAGCAATGTTTTCCTGCTATGAATTCCCAGATGTATTGGAAATCTCATGGCTATAAACTTTTGAGCTGATCGGCAGTCCCAGAGACAAACAGAATATATTGGGTTGGAAATACTTCTTTCAAAATGTTACAAGATATCCTATAAAAATGAGCTCATTTGTGTGATGCTATCCTTTCTCAATGCGTATCACTAACCTGAAACATACAGGAAATTAAATGGAGGTAAAGGTAAAGCCCAGACAAACTGCTTCAAGTGGTTTAAAATAACAATGGCTTGATCATGAGTACAGAAGAAAGTATGTCTGACTCCTGCAGCCTTGAACGGGGCGCTTCTCTGAAGGCTGAAATGTGGGATCATAGACAGTTCTACCCCGAACACGTCAGAGCCGTGAGGCAGGGTAGAGGAGACAGGAAAAGACTGATTTGCATAGAAGATGAGAAACTTCAGCATTTACCTCAGTTGCAGTGTTCTCTAGAGATAAAGCTGGAAAGTAAGGTTGAATGTATAAAGCTTACAAATACTATCTACATATAAACACCATTTATTGTTTTTACCCTTCCTCTTTGCACTTTGAGCCTTGGAGAAATTCGTCTTTAATTCAGATGTTATTGTTCCTGTGGTGCTGCAAGTTGACATTGTCCTGGACTTGGCAAAGGTGCTAGAATCTAGTGAAACCAGTGTGGGAATGAAGGTTGGGAATCAGGAGGTGCAAGAAAGTCACAACAAGAATGGTGAAATCTCTTGCTTTGACTGAAAAGTGGGGTGTTAGAAGTCAGATGCATTAAGGAGGGAACAAATGGGGTCTCTAGTGCAGCTTGCATGTGTCCTGGTTTCAGCCTGGTTCAGCTGAAACCAGGACAGCATGGCAGTCAAAAGAATGTTATTATGATAGCTTTTTAGTGGGGTGGAAATATCCAATTTCACCAAAGACCAATCTGGCTTAGCAATGCAGACTTTCTGACTTCATATTCTAATGCTTGTTTCATAAGATGCTTCATTTCTCCTTATGTAATGAATTGGAAACAACATTGTTTCAGAGCACAAAACGCAAGTACTGCTCCGTTAGACATAACAATTCTCCAGGAACTTACCAAATAGAAAAAGAGAGAAAACCGGCCCTACGGTCTATACGTGAAAAAATTTAAATTTTAAATACTAGATACCTGTAGAGAAGATAATCAAACATATCACCATCACTGAGACAATTTGGAGAAAATAGCATGGCTGAGGTGATTGTACAAACCCTTTAAAAATGAAATAGAAACTGAAAGGGCTGGCAGTTGGGAATATCAGTATCTTGGAAAAGCATCCCTGAAGGAGAATGTGGATTATCATACGTTGAAGGACAGATGATAAATTCCATATTACTTAAAGCTGTTACTTATGCCAAAGGCATATGAACTGCAATGTAGCTATAATGTAGTATACTGTTTTATGCATTATGAATGTAACCATTAGGATAAAAGCCTTCAAGCATTCTACACAGACAGTAATGTTACTGTACAAAGCCAGTTTTTAGTAATTATGAAGAATCCAAGGCAATTCACAATCCATATTCACACCGTAATTTAAGCCTTCTGTGTTGGGAAACAGTTGTCTGCAATCTACTGTAAAAGAGGAAAAAGGCAAAAATACTTCATAGGCCAATACTTACAAGATCAAATGAGAAAGTAGGGAAGAAGAAGGAAAATAGAATTGTACAAATAAAAGTTATGATTAAACCAGAAGGAAATGTATGCACACCAGAATAGCCTGAGATTCAATGATAATTCTGTCTGTCTCAGACCAGGGGCAGTCAAAGTAAAGAAATAAGAGATGCAGTGGGTGTCTGGGCTTAGAAAAATTGGTTTGAAACATTATTATAGAGAGCTGGATGAGGTAATATTCTTTATTCCTTAGTGTCCCTTTTTAATAACATTTTTCCTCATTCTAGTATGGTGGTCCTACTAGGCAATATGCTAACAGTCTACCAAAAGAAAACTACTGTAGCTGAAAACTGAGCTCTTTCACAGGGGGAAATGAAAAAAAAAAGATTAAGAACTAAGGCTGACAAAATTTAAGAAACAGACGCTTTCTGGTTTCTGTTAGGATGCTTTGGGACTCTCTAGCTGTCCTGCACTGGCTGAGAAAGGATGTCTCAGCACGAAGAGGTCTCTAGGTTATACGAATCTCTCGCTTACTGTCTTCCTGGACCTCTGAGGCAATCGCTTGTTGGCATCGTAGGCTTCAGTCAGCTCTGATTTATGTTATGATGAGCAGGTTCTCCTGGCAACACAAGACGGCAGTACTGCAAGTGATTTATGATGATGTTAGCCCTTTTCCTCTGGTCTTTTACTGGATACATGTCAGCGGTTCCTGAAAAGCCAGCCTGTAATCTTTAGGAAATTGCAGCAGAAGTGCTAGGCTCTAGTACTGAGATACGGTTTTAAAGGAAAAGGACTGGTGTGTTACTGTTTCTTCTGAGTTCCTTATCAATAGTAAAGGACTGCACATATCACTAAAAAAATCTTATCACTAAAAAAAATCTTGTCACTAAAAAATAAATTGGTACTTTTTGATGGTTTTTATTCCATGCATGAATTAATCACAGTATCCAAGTCTGATTTAGTTTTACTGAAACACAAAGGAATGTACTTACGAATAAAAGTTCCTGTGATTACTACCTAGTGAAACATCTTTCATTCCAGTCAACAACTGGAGAGAATTTCCTGCTGCAAGTTGACTATTTCATCAATAAAATTATGAAAGAAAACCACTTATTTTACCTTATGGAATCACTAATTGTTATTTCTGCACTTATTTTCTCCTGCTAATGATACTGATTCATGGATATTCTGTAATTAAAGGAATATGCACAAGAACACAAATACGGGTTCTGCCTCTGCTTTTAAAGTAATACATAAATTCCTGGTTACTCACAGAAATTGAAAAGAATGCTTACAATTGAGGAAACTGTACTGCAACTTTTTAGAGTTTTGTAAAATATAATATGAATTTCTAAAAATGTGTCACCGTTTGCATCAATTATGATGTTGGTACTTGCAATGTTACATGATGAAATACCATTGACTTCAAAGGTACTTAATTGTGTTTTAGTGGATTTCTGCAATAGGAGCACTGAGGTGAATGTGTCCTGTGCTGTGCAAAAGAGCAGAGCAGGTCCAGAGGACAGCAACACCCACACTTTCTGACCAAGGCCTTGCACAGTGCTGTAGGAGAGAGGATGCGTCAGTGAGAATGGCTGAGGTTTTTTAATACAAGTAGCATCCTATCAGTAGAAATATATGTACTCTAGGAAACTTTTCTGGGAAACAGATGGAGAGTCACTGTTTTTACTACATTTTTCAAAAAATGCAGTATAAGCTGTCATCTTTTGTAATTGAGGCAATACTAACAAAGAAATTAATGATCTGGAAGTGACTTAAAGCCTAAAGAGAACATAAGGCATGCCAGTTATGTTCAGAATAACATTCTTGAACTTCAGGCCATGCGTAAGTTGTGACACTTTTCACAGCACTGACTTGATCACTTTTTTCGTTTCTTTCCCATAGCACAGTATTTTAGATCTGCTCAATCCTACCTGCACATTCCATCAGAAAGCCGAATGCGTAGTTACAAGTTCTGAGTGAGGACTCTGTAATGCTTAGATGATAAATTCAATAAGTGATTCTCAAGACTTCAGAGCAAAAGGGAAGAGCTGCATGGCCTGAAGTCTTTGTTAGTTTGAGACAAATTTGTTCATTTCTCATTTAAGAAAAAGGTCTTATGACATGCTCTGTCAGCATAAAGCACTCTATGGTAATTAATTTCAACTGTATTTCTAGGATGATGCAGGGCTGAGAGTTCGTGGTATGCATATGTTAAATTGTTCCATTTTGGAGGAATAGATTAAATGTCTTTTTGAGCTTCTGTCCATAGTTTATTTTCTGTGATCTCTGATAGTTCTGATGAAGGTGGGGAGTGCAAGATTTGTTTCTGGGTGGAGGGAGTGAACTGGGAAGGAGAAGAGTTTCTGCAGTACCTGAAAGACTTTTCGTCTTTTCATATGCAATTAAAGGGGGGGGGGGAAATCCCCCCAATAACCACTGAAATGAGCTATATTCTTAGAGGAGTGCAGCAGAGTGACAGAAAGCGAGCTCTTCTGATACAGCTGACAAGAAACCAAGACACAAGGTCAGAAATTATAGACTAGGCACTGATCTACCAAAAACAATCAAATGGAGCAACTCTGCTATCTTAGTATAGATAAGCTAGCGGTGCCTCTTAGCTTCTCCTTAAATCAGTAGTTCATTTGACAAATTTTAAATCTTTAAGACACTGGTTCATGTATATATTTTTTATTTGTGTTTGTATGTGAGCTCAGACTATGAATTGCAGAGATGTCATAATGAAGGTTAATGGAGTCTCAGGTTCATGTAACTCCTATGAATTAGAAATACCTTACTAAAACAGAGGAGTCTCAGCAAAATCAAATCAAAAAATACTTCATGCAGAGTTTGTAACAGACTAAATAACACTTCCAGGCAGCTGCAATGCAATTTTGCCAAAATGAGATTAAAAAAATGCCAAGGAAGCGTCAGAGTGAACAAAGGAAGGGTCCCTCCTGTGTCCCTTTACAAATACTGTTTTCTACATTATTTCTTTAGTAGACAGGGATTGAATAAGAATGGAAAGAACAAGAAACATTAAAAACCAAACTGAGCTCTGGACTACTCCCTCCCTCCTCCAGTTGATAGAGGAGTATACATTCCTGAAATCTCTCATAATTTTAAGTCAAACACAGAACCAGCATTCTCTTCTTTATGTCGGTAAACACTGGAAGCATTATGAACTCAGCATTATGTTGTGAAATGAGCTGTGTGACTACTGAGGAAACTAAGGAAGAATGAGTCCTATTCTTTTGTTCTTCCCACAGAGAGTTATCCAGAATTTCGGGCGGGGGGGGAGGGGGAACCTATCTTGTCTCTTCTCTTCCCAAGATATCTACCATGCAAATGAGCCAGTGTGACAAGAATAGTAAATATTTTCTTACATTAATAGCAATAATTATCATTAGGATGAAAGGGGGAAACTATTCTTGCTTTGTGCTGTTTGTGTAATGGTAAAACAATCTAATGCTCATTAAGAATTGTATCCCCAGGGCATTATTTGGAGGTAGATGACCTATATAGTTTCCAAAGGCTTAATCTTATAAAGAGAGGAAGGATGGTCTTAGATCATCTGGAAACGAATTGTACTCTACACTCTAGAAAAGCTTGAAGGGTTTGGAACACAATTTTCATTAAGGACAAGGGATCAATTTATGTCACTTGGCAAATAATTCTACTGCATTTGTGTCTTCTCAGGTTCAGTCAGTAAAGAATAGACTAATTTTACAGTGAGGGTTTCCTGATAGGCATGCTGTGGAAACTCCACAGAGGTGGAAGGTGTCCCAGCAGCACAGTTAATCGGTCATCTCCTAAGTGCCACAGGAGCTCCTGAGAGGGACTCCACAAAACTACTTCATATGGGTTAACTGTAGGTTACCCAAGCTCGGGTTCTTTGTTTAACGAAATCTTAATTCACAGAAAGACATTAAGTATATTAAGTCCAGAACAAATCTGACTGAACTCTTTTCCATTTCATTGTCTTTCAAATTGCGTCTTCATTTCTCTTTGGTAATAATAATTATTTTAATTGAGACAGACTTTAATCTAAGGATGTCTTAGTATTTTAACATGGTCAGTCCAGCCCAGCAAAAAAGAGTTCTAAAATCCTGTTACCTCCTATGTGATATGAACAGTGTGTGTTCTTGTCATGGATATGAAACTACAGTTAATTCCTAAAATCCTGGAGTGACTGCAGTAGAGGTAGAACTGAATGTTGTAATGTCTGTTGATTATAGTTGAAAACTCCTATGATGAAATCTAGTTCCTAAGCTGTAGGTTTGGTATAAAAATGATATCCTATATATGGTATAAATATACCATCTGTATGACTGTCAGTAGCATGTCTATACGCTACTTCACAATGTATGTGCATATATATGTGCATGTGTGAGACAACATCACGTAAATGCACTTTGTTTCTGGAATACGTACAATAAAAACCAAACACTAGGTGACAACATATTATCTCACCATTAAACATGGGAAAGGTAATTATATATTAATAAGGTGAAGCAATTGTTATGTAGAGCTAAATCCCTAAATTCTTATTCAGTTAGGTTAAGGATTAAGAATTTTGCTCCATATTGTCTGTTCACTGAAACATAATTACTTGGTTGCAAGTGTGCATGGTAAAAGAAATTGTGTTGTCTGTCACTGTGTACAGAAACAAAAAACACCATTCTGTTTTTCACACTCTGCTATTGCACAGTTCTCAAAACAGTCTGAAAATTGAACTGAAAAAAAAGACATGAATTCAAAACTGCCAGTATAAATGATATTTAGCTCCTTGGCTTTTCTGTGTGTGAAATGCAACTCTCTGCTTACCTTAAGGTGGTTGTTAGTGGTGACTCTTAGTATTAAATGTCAGTGTATTATGCAAGATTAGCTGTCTTCTCGGAAAGTACTGAGCCCCACTGTGTCTTTTGATGTCTAGGAGTAAACCTGAAGTGACTGTCTTCAGAATAGTACCTTGATTACACCAGTTTAAGGGTTGTCAGAATTTTGTTCTCTGGACATTGTGTTTGCTCATTGGTTCACCAGCTAAACAGAATTAAAACACTCAGGGTGATCTATCCTTTGAAAAGCATAATAATTCTGTTTATTGTCTGGGGAAAAAAAAATATTTATACATGCCTGGTCAACTCAGAGAAACCTGTAATAATAGATGTGTTTGTCAGGGTATGTTGATTTATTTGGATATTATGGTCTTACCAGAATAAAATATTTATGCAGCAGTTTTATTTAACTAATGATGAACAGGGAGTAAATAGCAGCATGACTTTCCTTGTTAAAAATCTTTCAAGCAGAGGAAAAAGGCAATTGAGAATTCCACTGCACATAAAGCAGTTAGACTTCTCTTTAGCTCTAGAAAAGGTCCAGCTTCTGACTCAGCCTGACCTCTCTGAGAACCTCTGGTTTCTTCTGTTTTTCTAAAAACTGTCTTGTAATTTCAGCTTAGGCTTCCTTTAGTGAGGAGGAGGGAAGGAGGCAAATGGGGGCAAGGAGGTTAAATAATGGTGGCCAGATTCTGTCTCATCTCCCTAGCTTTTTAGTTCTGTGCTGGTGCCAGTCCCAGGCATAGCTAGTAATGACTGTCTTGGGGATGGCAGGGTCACTCTAAGACTCAGTAACACCACAAATATGACAAAGAATTTAGTTAAGGTCAGATCCTCAACTGGTGTACCTCTGCCTGTCTGACTTCTGACAGTGCTCAGGGGCTGCAGCATCTCTCAGTTAGAAGTAGAGACCAGAGATAAGGTAATTTTTTGCTTTCCTTTGTGCACCATATACAATGTGAATGGCCAAAGCAAAAGTGCTTATCCAGAAGGGTTACGAGTACTGACATCCTCAGTGTAATTCTGTTTTGTTCTTTTGAAACGACTGGAGTCCACAGAATCACGCAAGCAATATGCTGCCTGCATTGATCTGCTGTGGATGGCCCCTCCTGTTAAAGTACAATCACTTTGTCTGGTATTAATGAAGAAGTTAACTTTAATTCCCATTCTCGCTTTCCTGCAGCTCATATATTGGCTTTTACAGTTCTCAGCTTCAGAAGTTTCCTTTTCCCTTTCATGAATCCTTGAAAAATGGCAGAACATAAACATCTAAGAAACACAAACTTGGAGAAACTTTCAAAAAGTTTTTGGTGTTTTGTTTTGTTTTGGTTTTTTGGCAGTAGAAGAAAAATGGTAGTGAAATAGGAAAATAAAACAATTCTTTTCCCCAGGGACTTGATTTGGAGTGCAGTGTGGTTGTATTTTTCTGATAAAATGTCTTTATGACTTGGCAGCATGAATAAATAAAAACTGAAAACCAGTTCTGTAAGATAGAACTTTTAGGATCAGATGCCTCTCTGATGTTCTTTGGTCATAAGTCAATCCTTAGTCTTTGCCTCTGTTTCCGTGCTGCAGTGCAGGTACTGTTTGCAACTACACTGATCCTTGAGCAGAAACACTGGCCTAGGTGTTATAATGCTTTTTAATTGTACCTCAGACTAACTTCAACACATTCTTTTTTGAGCTACAGAATAAGGAAATTTATTGCCTTGAGATTGTGCTATACAAATCCCTTATGAACCCCATAATGACAGTCATCTTGTTTACTCCGTTTACTCTTTCTCATGTAGACGTTACCTGTAGTTTCTTCTGCCTACTGTATGATTTCCTCAAA
Source organism: Phaethon lepturus (assembly GCF_000687285.1). Classification (NCBI taxonomy): domain Eukaryota; kingdom Metazoa; phylum Chordata; class Aves; order Phaethontiformes; family Phaethontidae; genus Phaethon; species Phaethon lepturus. The sequence goes on along the minus strand of NW_010525510.1, from coordinate 19,858 downwards.
AGAAAAATGTCTGGACAGAAACAGAAAACAATGGCTTAGCAGTTCCCAGGAACACAATGAAAGATTTACTTGGATAGTAGACTTCAAAGCAAATCCATACACTGGATCCATTCATAATTATATATTCACAGTAGGCCTACAGAACAATATTTGTTTCCTGGATAGACAAGAAAACATGGACATGACCTTGAGAAGTTTTAGTAACATTTTATATTACTAAAAGGCTGTTAGGTCTCATGAAGTTCTGGAAAGTGCCATCGGGACTCATTGTATACTGTATCTGTTACCTGTTAGAAAGGCAACTGTTGGAGCTAGGTGGACTGTTTGCAGAAAATATCACACGGTCTCATTGTCTAACCACAAAGTAACTGATGCCGGACTGATGTCCTCAAGTGTCTTTGGCAAAAGCTGTGATACTGACCCACCTGAAACCTTGCCTTGAAGTTTTGTTACAAATCTGTCTCTGAAAGCACCTGGCATCCCAGTTTATGTGGTTAACTTTGACTGGTCAGGTTAGTCATGTGTTTATTTTTGAACCTTGACAGGACAGGTATTTCAGGTGTAAATATTTGTCTGAATTAAAGAACATGAATTTCTGAAAATACTTAAGCTCACAATTTTAAAATTGTATGTATATCTACGCTATTGAAAATCTAATACCAAAAATGGTCTTGAAAATGAACAAAGTGAAAGTTTAAGTATGGACGATATTAGGTGGGTTTTTTAAAAATCTTAGTGGGATATCCCAGTAAGATTTGCTTAGGTCTTAGTAGAATGTAAGAGGATACTAAGAGTTAGAAATGCTATTTCCTGTCTTGGTAGCAGCATAGAAAATGCGATCTCACCTTAGAATAATTGATGTTCTCATTTATGATGACAATTAATAAGACGACTTCTATTGATGCATATCTATCTATCTAGACCTATCTTGCAAAGATCCATATGTTTATAGTAGGAAGAATAAGCGAATAAAACTGAAGAAGTATTTTAAAATCCAAGCATGTAATTTTCCTCCTTATCCTTTAAAATGAATTTGTGTAATTCTGCTCATTATTTAAAGATACAAATAAATGACTTCAAGATCTAATAAATGATGTTGCAAGGAACTATAAAACATAGTAGAAAAGAGCTTTTTTCTTTGTTGCAAACTACTTGAGACTGATGGCTAACCAAAGAGTGATAAAACCTGGGAACAGCTGTAAATCATACTGTGTAGGATTCTGTTTCAAATGTATAGTAGCTTATTCCTTGCTTTGTTTGCTTTCTGACACGTTTCTCAGACATATGTTGAAGGAAAATCAATCATCTCTTACGTCTTTTATTCTTCCCTGCCATAGTACTTAATATTCTTCTGTAAGGCTTCAGTGACTGTTGCCTTTCTTTCCCTTTTTATCATTGGGTCTATACAATGGGTCAGTGATGCCCTGCCTATTTCTATATTTTTTCACAATGTATGGAATTACTTTTTAGAAAGTACAACAGGAGCATATATTTCTCCTTCCTAGTAATCAGTAAAACAGATATTGCTTTGTAAGCATTACTTAGCCCTGGGTGGTTTTGTTATGAACAACAGTAGGGACTGAATCTGAGTATGAAGAACTTGGAAAAAAAAAAAAGAATTGCAGCAGTGGACTCTATTAGGCTGTATCGTACTCCTACGAGAAGTGCTGAGAGCCCCATCGCATAGTTAAAAATAGACTGCACTGTATACTCAATAATAAGGCTAAGCAGATAATTTGATCTAAACAGTTTTACAAAATTAGCTTCCTCTTTTACTGGAATCAGTCTACAGACAGAGTACTATTTTCAGCAACATTTCTGTAAATAGTTCCTGGTGTGTAGCGCTTCTATGAATAATTCAAAAAACTGAATGCTAAAATTTGAGCTACATTGGATTGATAGACCATAAAATATATTGATATTTCTGAAATGAGTAGGCAAAATTTGTTATCCTGTACATGTGTAAGTACTATTTATAAACTCATATTCAAAAATATATTACAATATTGACCTAACATCCTCTGTCATCAGTTTTGCTTTTCTGTCATCAATTTTGCTTTCTAGAAAAGGAGTACAAACAATTTTTAACCTATGTTTGTTTAAAAATTGGAATGACTATTTGTGGAAGATTTTATTTCTATTTTCTTTCCTATCTACTGAGGACAGTGCATTAGGAAAGAAGAATATTGAATAATTTAATCCTTTTCATCATCATTTTCTTCATAGACGTCTTGCACCGATATGCTTGTCCAGTAAGAGACAATCTTGGAAGGGCATAGGCCTGCTGACCTAGTGATGGGTATGTTAACATTCTAATGCACAACTGATTGATGTTGCAAGTGAGAAATGAACGTAGCTTTGCTGCTGTGGCCATTATTTTTTCTTTGGAGATCTCTTGGTTTTGTCCTTGGTGGAAGGCCAAGGGAGGTATAGCCATAGGGCTTTCTTTAGGCACAGCAGTGTATTTTTGAATGAAATATATCCCAGTCACAATCTTCTTCAGTACTGACAGTCTTATTTTTAATATGCTCTTTTATTAATAGGCCAGTACCTTTATGAAAGACAATGGTCCTCAAGATATTATAATGTTTTTTTTCAGATATTTCCATTTTCAGTGTTTCCAGGGTGTTCCCAGTAGAATTATTTATTTTAATCTCACATCATATCATTTGGATTTCCTGTTATCTTCCCTTCCTAAGCCTATTCTTTCCACTTTTCAGAGTACCAAGAACATTTTTCACGATGTGCCCACTATTTAGCACATTCTGCTAAGTCCTTATTACTGCCATCCTTCCCATCATAAGCTGTCACTGTATCACAGTCTGTTCATTTGAGATTGATTTTGTATTTTATCCTATAAGGACGATATCTCATGCATTCAGCATTTATAATATAGCTATTATAACACATTACATTATAAAACAATTCATGAGAAACAATTTTTGTGCCATGTAACAACCGAAGTAGCAAAAAATGTATTTGGATGCATTTATCTGCTCGATTCTGATTTTCAAAGTTTGGGCTCTTGAGAGTGCTTGCAAACTATTAGCTCTGGGTACAGGCTTTGGCTATAAGCCCACATGAGGCTAGTTATGGGCATCTAACCACGTTCCTCCCTGTGTTGGTTTCAGTGGGAGACAAACCTAAGTAGCAGAGCTGCAAAGAAGTCCCAGTGCCCACTGGCCCAGACTGGACAATGAACAAGTCAAGCCTCCAGGTGTACCCTAGCATATATCTACTGCTCAGTCTAGAGGCAGTCTTTGTCACCAAAGACTTCACTTGTAGAAAACAGATTTTGTAAGGGAAGTGTACCAGAAACTGTATCTATCGTGCTGGTTCTCACTTCAGAATCAGTGGTGCAAAGAATTAATGAGAAGAAAGGCCCACTGAAAATGATGATGTGCTTGCCTCTCAACAGAAAAATAGTACAGGCCAGCAATCCATATATCTGTGTAGTTGTTCGTAAGCCTGTATGGCGCTCTGTGCTACACGTAAGCTGCCTGGTTGTGGGGTTGTCCATACTACAGCTGGGTACATGACTGCACAATGGTTTGCTGGAAGGGTGTTCCTCTGGCATGTCTCAAGGTGAACAGTTCAGGTGGTCTAGAAGGTAGCTTTGAATTGGATTTAGAAGTCACTTTTAGAAGTCAGCAGTGGCGTAACCTGTATCCACAGTTAGACATTTAGGGGTTTATTCTGAAGTTCCCATTACTTTCAATGTTATCTTTGCTCTTTCAGCCAGTTACTCTTCAAGGAAGTTGATCTTCAGGTAGAGTCTTGTAATGAATAGACACCATGGCATGCACTCACCCTGTGGAATCAGCCTTGTCATTTTGTCAGGCGAGCAATGACTGTAGGTCTAAGCACACTTGTCCTAATGAAAACAGAAGCACAAAGCCTTTTTGACTGGAAATGGAGAGGGTGCACTCTGTTTAGTGTAAAGACGTCTCTAACAGGATGTTGCCATTTTAAAATGCTCTGAGTTAGAAAAAGCAGAGTAATAGGCCTGATTTCCAAATGTATATTGTCTGACTGGATAATGTTTTTTTAAATTTAAAATAAACAAGTAGGTTATTTAAGATATTTCTTAAGCTTGTGTTTAAATTGGTGGTGGTAGGCATGCTGATGATTAGTTCTTCCTGCTACAGTCAATGTTTTGTAGAAGCAGACTTGTGATAAAAGATGGCCTCCCCAAAACAACCAATATATTAAAAAAAGGTTCCTTTAGGCAGTGGTGTGTTTTGGTTGTTTTTGGTTTTTTTTCCCCCAACGCCTGTCATGAAGCATTTTAGTTAAACTGATACTAATTGGAGTAACTGTTCCAGAATTTAGATATATGCCCTTGGAAGTATAGCTGAAAGCCTTTCTAGTCCACTGAACAAGCTACTAGAGCTGTCTGTTAGGGGCTTAAGTAAATTCAAACATATATGGCGCATGAACCATAATCATGTGAATTCTTGTAATCTTGGGATGTTTTCCTTATGTTAACAGTGCATTTGGCTTGAAATGCACTTATTTGTAGCTCAGAGGATTTGGTTTCAATTATTAAAAACAATAATAGAAATAACATTCGGTATATGAAGTGATATGGAGGGGACTAGAGGATTCTGTCAAAACTTACCAAAACTCTTAAGAATCTCTGAAAACTGAAAAATATCACAAAGGTTCCTGGAAAAAGAAGCCATCCTCTAAAGACAGCTGAATATGGCAAAAGCAAATGCCTAGCAGTTCCGGGGATCTGTAAGGAAAGGCGAGTCAGAAAGCATTCCAAGACTGCAAACAAGGAGCATGCGGGTACAAAATGACAATTAGCATTTTGAAGGGAGAAGAAAGGAGAAGCCTCAGGACTTTGGAATGAAATTAGCTAGTAATAGCATATTTTCCACCGAGGAAGCAAAAATATTAGAAAGAAAGATATCACATTTACTAGTTTACTGTCTTAAAAACTGCACATGTTTGGGAAACTAACGATGACACGGTACAGTAAGTTTAGAACTGTAATTGAAATCTATGACAATGGCTAAAAGGAGTGGTATTTTAACATGAAAAAATTTGCTAAGAAATTAGTTTCTGGAGGTATGGGTCCAGAATAAAAATAATTAGAAAGTCAAAGAATAACATCAGTTTTCTTAAGTGTTAGGGGCTATTAAAAGTGCAAAATCACTAAATACAAATACCATGTGTCCAAAAATACCAATGTGAAAGGGAAAGTAAGTGTTAGACAACATCTAGTTGCGTGTGGTTTGGGAAAATTCTGAAGGAGAAAAAACTGCAACGTTGTTTCTATTTAACAGCAGTTAGGGCTTATCAGGATTTTTTTTTTCAATAACTACCAGCACTATTACTGTCTGTTTAGAAAGCGATTTGAGGAACCATATGAGAAAACATGAACTGGTTATGTCCAGTATGTGTACAGAGAGGGACTCGATGACCTAACCAGCCTCAACCTGATTTATTTTTGGTGGCATTTCTAAATGGGGGAGAGCTATAAGCAAGAGCACTTTATTCTATTCCTGACAGGCACTAGCGAATGTACTATGAACGCACGGTAGCATCTGGGTAAATTTTTCTTCTGTACGAACAGCAGCAGTGAACCTTGGACATTAGTGTGGCTTTCTCACTTGACAAATCTAGAACTGGGCAATTTTGAATATTGCAGCTACTGCCAGTACTGCATGAAAATCCCTTTTCTTTAATAAAAAAAAAATTCAAGGCTGTCAGTATCACCTGGTGGCTTCTTGTACAGTGGCCTTATCAGAGACATCATGGAAGCCATGTCAGTCTGTCTTGGAGAGTATTTTGAAATCTCCAAAGGAAGAAGAGTGTCTCTTCACTTCTCATTCAGGCCAGAGGAAACACAAATTTTAAGCCAATACATACCTTCCATCTCCTTGTGCATCATAGTGATCAGGGATAATTTCTTTGTCTAGTCCGACGAGTAGAGGAATAGATCTGGCTGTACGTCCCTCCACACACAGGTGATGTTGAAGGAGTTGGAAGAGCAGATGAGTGCGTTTGTGTTCTTCCTCGTATGCTGTGCTCTGGAGCTGGTAGCTCAGAGTGGGAGGAGGAACAGGGGGAAAGCTACCAGTGACTGCAGTATGAGTACAGGCATTTGGGGAGGAGGAATTGTAATTCTCTGCCAACTCCAAAATTCCACAATCTAGTCCCTGGCAGCACTCACAAAAGCAAAGTTACGACTTCATGAAACATCTTTTAATGATGAATGTATGTTTCAGCCAAAACAGTTTTTCATTCTTGAGTCCTTGAGGTGAGAAAGACCACCTGAGAGAAGGGAGTGCTTAGTATTTAAAAAAGATAACCACCACAATCTAAATAAATGGGACATACTGAGAACACTGATTCAGTCAATATTTCCATTCAAAATTTTCTTCAAATGCATTTTCTTTTTTCATTGAGAAAGAGGGGGAGAACAAGCATATATGTCCTCAGGCTAGAGTTGTATTTTGCTGCTTGAAACAAAGGATAGATTATTGCTGCTATTGTGAGTATGATTTATTGTCCAGCAGTGTTTTACACCTAAGCAAACACAGTGGACATAATGGAGGATGCTGTACTTCTGAAATAAATGTTTCCCATAGTGGACTTCTGACTGCAAGGACTGATACAAATGCTCAAGCTTTAATTTATAGAATGGTTATAAAACCAAAAATAAACCAGCCACTTCTCTGCCCCTAGTCCTTAATACTTCACACCCCCAATAGAAATAATTTTATAAGAAATGAATATTCAAAATAGAAGCTGTATCTTTAAATCCATAAAAATAGACATAGTGAATGAAACATTTCATAAATGAGTAGAAAAAAACATTAGAAATAATAAACATAGCTTGTCCCTGGAAATGAAAGATTATGAAAAAGATTGATTGGTGGCATAGCATGGATAATGTAAAATGAAATGGAGATCTTTCCTTAAGTAAACATTTAGCGTTTTCCAGAGAAAGGGTCAGCATTTTTGGCATTGCATTTTTTGATAATAGAATCACAATCTTACAAAGAATCACAATCTATAGGCTAATAGGTTTTCTAAACAGAATTTATGCTGTTATTCTTTCATGAGCATTTCTCTGTAAAAAGCCTCTTGTTTCTCCAAAACGACAATTTGCTGTCTCAGATCATCACATTAATAGTAGATTTGTAACATTTCAGCAAAAGTTGTATCTAGGAAAATAATTATGGGGAGCATAAGCTACTGTATATCTAGTTTTAATTTTTTTTCTGGATGCTGAAATTTGCTTTAAAAGTAGGTTTTCTGAAACTTTGGAGAATTTATTATGAAAATGATGTAGTAGGGGTCTCTGTGTTTTGTAACTTCTAGTACTTCTTCTGATTCAAAGCATTGGACCAGCATTAACCAAAATGACTTACATATAAAATTATTTTGTAAGAGGCACCTGAATGAATGTTCCAGCTGCAGTGCTGAGAAATATTTAAAAGCTGTTTAAATTGAAAGAAATTCTAAAGATCTCAGAGAATTGCAATAGCAACATTCACTCTAGATAAGAAGAGCAGCAATTGTTTAAAGCCACTAGGGTACCATATGCACATGTAAAGCCAGTAATTGGAACTTTGGATACACTGATTTTAGTCTGTCACTGCAGTGAAGATATTCACATTCCCGGACTTGAACTTTAACAGATTATCTACATGGTTTGATGAGAAAGCAAGTCCAGAGGGCAAAGAAAGATCAGCAAAAAGAAGATGACTACAGCACAGAAATTTGAACCCCTTGAATTGTTCTACATAGATTGCTGATCGCAGCAGGAAGTATGGGAGAGAAACTAGGTAGAGATGCATTGCTATACCATCTGCTAATATGGAAGTATTTATTTTAGCAGTGTCTGCAGGACTAATATAGCAGAAGGTCATTAAAAATTATTTTTATAAACTTCCTATTAGAAAGGATTAGAATGCGAATCAGCTATTAGCTATGCTAATCACCTTGTGATAGCCACAGCTGACAAATTTTTGGATGTTGTAAGTGAACTTGTAATACCACAGAATGTAGAAATACGTAGTGCGTACATAACTCCAGAAGTTTTATGTGCAAATTCAGCAGAGATGCAGAAATACAGCCAATCTCTCTATATGCCTTCCTGCCTTAACGGAACTTCTCTTATTCTTTGCTTCTGGTTTCAGTGTAGTTTTCTGAGCTAGGAAGAACTTCTGTAAGACTGGAAACTTTAATTTTTGTGGTATAGTATGGAATATAGCTTCTAGTCTAGTCATGTGCCTTTCAGCTGCATTTTTGCATATCTAATTTAATTGCATGTGTTACTGACATACGTACTGTTAGGCTTGTTAAACGGTAATGTCCATATCATTTTCATACCAACATACTAATCACAAAGAGGAATAAAAGCAAGAGCACTTGCAAAATTTGTGTTGGGGACTGAGGAGGTGTCTGGGAATCAATAAATTCCTGCCTGTTCCATGGCAGGCAGAGGTGGAGGTAGGAGTACCCTTTAGGTTAAAGAGTCAGAGAGGAACTTGAGGCTTTGAAAAGACAAAAATGCAGATGACCATATTCTTTGCTTATGCCTAGAAGTGACCCTCATGGGAGACGGTTAACACATACGTTTATAATGTTTTGATAATTGCACATGTATTCAGAGACAGGATGGAAAACAGGTCAGTGACAGTCTTTGTATCTTCAGCTGTTTTTAGGATATATTAAAACAGGACTGACTATTGCCGCAAATCAGAGAACAAACCCATGCATGAACCAGATATCCTCCATGTGGACCAGGAATACACATAGGACAAAGATATGACTAATTATCCCTGTGTGATGTAATGTGTATCTCTCAAAAAATCTAATGAGTTTCTCTCAGAATACCTCAAAAAGGAGTAAATAGAATAAGCAGTGGGGACTAAAGAGCTGCTGAAAATGTATTAGAGCACTGGGAGAGTAGTAGTACTGGAATAAATTTATTTTAAAAGGGGACAGACTGAGAAGTATAAGAACAATAAATTATTTACAGAAAGTAAATGTTTATTCTACTGCATTTACTTGTAGTGCAAGTGGGCAAGGATATTATCACCTATGTCTAAAAAAGGAGAGATTTATACCAATAAATAACGACTTCTCAAATACAAAAGGAAATACAAAACCACTGTCATCAGGTAGACTTCAGTTTAACTACGAGTCACGACTTGGTTAACTAAGAGTTGTGGACAAGGGGGTAAAGAAGATGGATCACAGCAAATTATACAACGTTTCTATATCTCCTATAGGAAAAAAAAAATGCCCAGGAGATAACCTCAGTATCTCACTAACAAAATAATTAAAATTTCCAATCATTATCAATTGACCAATCAAGAACTTCACTAAAGTCTATTCTCGTGGCCCTTACTTTGTTGCTGAAAAATTTGAGAAATATAAATTCAGTCTTAATGGCTTTAGGATAAGAACTGTGATGTAGAAAAATCAGTATCTTCTCTTCTGATAAAAAAGATAAGAAAACAAATAGTATTATGTTATCACAATCTCTCGATTTAAAGCTATTATTCATGATAACATTGCACTGGAAAGGTATATATAGAAAATGACTTAGATGTAAATCAACATTGTATAAAAATGCCAGTGTTTCTTTTTGACATAGACTTTTATAAAGTTCAGTATTCACTGGTTTTTTTTTTTTTAGGACCTGATGAAAGCAAGCTCCAAAACAAAATTGTATGAGCTCACAATTACTCTTGGTATACACTGGATAAATCTGTTTTTCCTCTAGGAATGGACGTTAACCATACCCAACAGAGTTTGATTGAAAAACAGGAACAAAGAAACCACTAGATATCTCAGATTACCTAAGCCATAAGCAAAGGGTGTCACATATTGAGCCTTTTGACATGGTGCCCTACAGCATCCTTGTTGTAGTCAAACTAGAGAGGCATGAACTGGATGGGTGGATTACAAGGCAGGCAGAAAAATGTTTGCACTGGTAAAGGGTAGTGGTTTGAAGTCTAATTTGCAGCTGGTAGTGAGAGGCATTGCTGAGGGGTTGATCCTGTTTAACATCTTCAGGATGATGGAGTCGAATGACACCAAATTAGTGGAAATTGCCGAAGGCCAGAGCTGCTCTTCAGAGGGGCTCTGAAATGCTGGAGGTATGGACTAGAAGACCTCCTGATTGCATTGATGATAAAGTTTCGTGACCTGTTCTGTACAAAACGGCTTCAGACTATTCAGAAGTACATGAAAAGGTTTTTGTCACCTATTTAAGGATGCATTTGCCATGAATGAGCAACTACCAAGTATTATTTTAATTTGGTATTGACTGGCTGAAAGGTTAATATAACTCCTGTGTTTGTCCTCAGGAAAACAAGTGTTATTACACTACATTTCACTATGATTTTTTAAAAATTTAGTTTCTATATATGCATGTCTTGAAATAATCACCAGGAGGGGTAGCCTCCAAAAGAGTTATTCAAGGTTCTGATTTTGGCAGATTTTACTGTACTGTTGTCATGAAGACAACCTGATTGAGGAGCCAGAGCCATAGAACAGATCCTGGGAATGTACTGAGACTGATAGTGGGGGAAGTCTGCACCGCCCTTTACTCCTCTTAGTAAATTCATTCCTGAAAGTATGTTAAGTAACTGCTGTTGAGGATAAATTAGTTATCAGAATAGAAATTATGTCCAGCCTTAATAAAGTGAATATCATGTTGTAACTGACACCTCAAACAAGGCTTTTTGTATATCTGAAAAATAACTACTGATTTAAGAATTAAATCACTTGAGTATATTAGAAAGGCTAACTCAAAAGACAATAATCTGTTGAATGATGCTGATCCCATAGGAAATGTAATTTTATCTAGAAGCAATCAATCACAATTTTGAACAATCTTTGAAACATATATTTTAAAATAATTTCTTGGCTAAGTTGAGGTGACAAATGTAACTTTCAGGCTTAAATTTGCTTTGCAGAAACATTTTCTTTGAATAAGGTATTTCCAAAAAGTTTTCAATTCATTGTCAGTCTGAGTAAAATGTGTGCAGGGCATATTATAAATAATTCAGGAGGTCACAGCTCTCTGAGAAAACTTAAGAACTTGGTAATTCTGATTTTGTTAACCAGTATTTTGTCATTCATTTCTACAATGATTTTATTGATGGAATAATTTGGATATTACTTAATACATGTGGGTTTTCTTATTTAATGTATCTGTAGACTGTTGTGACGTCTGAGCTTATCTAAGTTCTTTGTAATAACTCACCAGACATAATCGGTAGTTGATTTCTGCAAACATGAATTAGTTACTAAACATTCAAAGTTCCCTATTTTATGCTTTGGGAAAAGCATATTTGTTGTAACATGCTCGTTTGCTATTCTGCCTGACATGCACCTTTGTATTCTTTATGCAAGTGCCCAGAAATACCTGTGATGAGAGCAAATAATATTATAGAATCATAGAATTCTTTACATTGGGAAAGACCTTCAAGATCATAGAGTCCAACTGTTAACTGAGCACTGCCATGTCCACCACTAAACCATGTCCCTAAGCACCACATCTACATCTTTTAAATACCTCCAGGGATTAGGTACAGCTGAGAGTGCATATACCTACAGCTGTATCTAGATTTTTCATACCATCATCTATTCTATGTACTGTTTGTTACTCAGTACAGTAGCTCAGTGTTAAAACTACACTGTTTCTTGGAAAAGTCTCAATACCATATATTGAAAATGCACAGAATCATAAGAAGGTGGATTTGTTAGAATACAATGGAAGAGATTATACAAAATGAATGGGAAAAAAATAATTGCAGTAGGGATGCTGAGACTGAACAACCCCATTTAATATGAGTAAGCAAGTGTGTGACAGGTTTGCATTTATAATGAGATCTCAGATCAGTAATACTTGCTTTCACCGCAAGTGTTAATGTATTCTAAATGTACTGAAGTTCATACTTCTGTAAATCCTATTTTAAAACTGAAGTCCAAACTCAAATAACATCTACAGTTTCATATATTGAAAATTATTTAAGTGCTTGGTTTTCTCCTTGAAAGGGGTACACTGACACACATTAAAATATTTTCCTAAAGGAGTGGTTCTAAAAAAGGAGACCCAGGAAAATCTCTATAAAACTCTGTTTTTTAGTAACATGCACCAATAATTTAAGAATAATATTGTTCACAGTGTAAATGGCACAGTTCATGAAGCTGCCGTCCCTCTAAACTGAACGAGTCTTTTCTAATTGTTTTGCCTCCCCCCTTATAGGTTACTCTAAAGCTTCAGGAGGATGTAAACACTATTTCCCAAAACCGTAGGAGTGAAGAGGGCTACTTGCTTTCACAGTTTGCTTAAGCTGCTATTATCCTGACTGATACATGCTTTTCAGTGAAATAATAAGTAAATCGAAATATTAAATCTGCATTCACAGTTAGAAGGATTTGTTTGGTTAGAAGGCAGACAGATGACTCTTCTTGAGGGGAGTGAAGGATGAAAGAATTACATTTGTGTTACCTGGGGCTGCTTTAGGTTAGATATTCAAGTGATTTAAAAGTCTGAGAGGCTCAGAACAGGCCAGAATATTAAAATTTAATTTCTCTTGAGGAAAACGTTTTAAGTAAATAGGAGTGAATATTTTGTGAATAATTACATAATACATTTTTCTTCCTTGTGAAAAAACATAGATACAAAGGCATCTGGGTAAGATTTTACAAAATTCCACATCCGTAGGCCTGGTATTTCCTATTCAACCTACTTTTGGCTGTAACTCAAGTTGCAATTGATGATTGTCTACTGACTTAATGAAAAATATGCCTGTTTCTTTTGTTTTTCTGATAAGTAAACCTCTGTCATGAAGCTGAAGAGGGCATAGGATAGTGTGAAAAAACGTATATGCTGTGTGTGATACCACCATGAACCTTTAAGTAAGCAAATTATTGTGTATACTCCTGTATCCATTAATATCGTTACCTCCTCAATATTAACTGCTTCTATCACCAGCTTTTTGTGCTCTGTGTTTCCTTCCCTAACTGTGCACAGTTTGTGGTGTATTTAGTTCATCAATATGAATCAGTCATCTTGTCAGAAAAGCTAGTTATTGGGAGACTATTTCTAGAAGCTGGCCGGTAAAGATGAAGACTAGAGATCAGTTAGTTTTAGTCAACACAGAGATAGCTAGACAAATGGTACTAACTTTGTCTGATACATAGGTTATTTCCCTATAGGTTATTTCCCTATTTATTAAAAAAACTTTCAGTAATATTCCCAATGAGATGGTCTTATGAATCTTATGGATCTTATGAATCTTATGGATTATGAGATAATCCATATAGGGAGCCTTGTTTTTTGCACTCTGATGTCTTGGTCTCTCTTTCAGACAGAAACATGAATTTTCCAATTCCAAACAAAACCAAGTCTAGACTTTAAAAACCTTTTATGACAGGAATAAAAGAAAAGACAATAAAAAGGGTAATGTTTTTGAAATAGTTTCAAGTATTCTGATAAATTATGCTGCTGGTAGAAGTTCAGTTGCCTTTAAGATTGGAGTCACTAATGAAAAACTCTGAAGCTGCAGTCCATGCTTGCAGTGAAGTGTCACTGGTTCTTGGAAGTAACGCTGTGACATAAGAGGTTATGTCCAAGTTCAGTCTCCTTTTTTTCAGATACATTTCCTGACACTGTGCTGTGTACAACATTAAGAAATAATCTCAGAAGTGCTTTGCTTGGGCTTCACCGTCACCCAAACATTGTAAAATGAATCTTAAATTCATGAACAGAGACAAATGCTTCCTTAACTGACCTACTCATGTGCAATTCCTGCATCTTGAAATGAGGGCATCTCCTTTATTTCAGGCAGTGTAAGGTATCAAGTGGCCATCAGTGGTGGATCGGTGTCCTTCAGATAGCTGTATAATAATGTGCCATAATCAGAATTGTTAAAGTTGCATCTTTTTGTCCAGTTCTAAATTAGAGTTCTGTGCAGCTGTCACTACAAAACAGCCACCTTTACCCTTCTGTTTCACTTATATTATTACTTCTTGGATAACATGCACTGTCCTTTCTGGTTAGTATTCAATGTGTTCCAGTGCAAATATGATAAACAAAAGAATCAACTTTCTGAATTGGTGGTAAAGATAACTTAGTACTGAAGTAAGAGGGATTGTGTCCCCTGGAAAATAAATTCCTTTCTAGTGTTAGGAAAAAAATTCCCAGCTGACTGAATAAAGGAATGGTTAAGATATTTATCGCCTGTTGTTTCTTTTTAGCAAATTCAACAAAAACATCATTAACGCCAGGACGAAGTACATGAAGATTGATGCTGTGTACTTTGAGAGTTCTTAAGAGATCTCCCAGTGAATGCATTAAGATAATTTACTCTTAGGAAAAAAAAGTGAGCAAAAATACTGAAGGGGGACAGATTTGGAGTGCTTTTTTTTTTTGTGTGAAAGAACTCGTTTTTGAAAAATTATGTCAGATCAGGTGAACAGTAATTTGTTCTGCAGGTGCACCAAGTGCACACTTATTAGCTGACCATGTGGGAAGCGGTGGACACTTGTATCCTTATATTAAATGAGTACAATTTAAGCTCTTTGATCTTCTTTCAGAATTCTTGAAATACATAAAAATGTTTAACTCCTGAATGTTTTTCTGTAGACCATTCAAAATATTTTTAAGAGTAATATGTACTGCTACTGTATTTCTGGTTTTTACTGGCTTGGAGGACTAAGAATTCTGCCGGCTAGGTTCTTGGGTGGAATGATTAACATGTATAGAAACATGTGCTTGTGTCACACATCTTGGTTCAAAAACATGTGAATAATAAATCTGGTCTGGAATTCTGAGGTATGTTCTTTCTGTTTTTATGACACTTAAGCTTAAATGCAAGAATTTCTAAAATTTTCAGTTCATTTCTATAAACAAGAGAAGTTTTCCACTTGTTCCTGAATGCTCCTGCCTGAAAAAGAATTCTGTATTCAAACCCAGGCACACAAAGTCCTCACTTTCTCTAGGTTTCATCTTAGACAAAACCCACTGCCTTGTGGAGTGAAGCAGTAGGATAGATTGCTCTTCTTGTTGAGTCCTCTTTGAGAGGACTCCTCCCAGAATGCTGCTGTAAAGGTTTACAGAGGCTTTTGAATTTTACTTGGTTTTCAGTGAGAATGCCTAAGTGATACCCTGAAGCATTTTTGTCATACTACAGTATTGAAAAGGGGGATTTCAGTGCCCAAAATATACTGGAGCCTCCCTGAAGACTCCCTGTTCATTTCTTAATAGGCACCTTATGAACATCATGGATTTGAACTTGAAATTTATAACTGTGTTAAATCTGTAGCCAATTAGAAACATCATTTTTAGAGCTGTAGCTGGATGTTGTTTTAGTAGCTGTTACACTGCATTTCCTGTTCCTGACAGTCACCTTATCTGCTTCAGCTTTTTCTTCTTTACTGTAAATTCTTTGTGTGGGTGGTGTTTTTTTTTTTTGCTATTCTTCTTTGTAAATTGTTCCTCCTTTATTGGCTTATGACTTGACAAAATGTAGAAGACAGGTGGAAATATGCATCAAATGGAAAATAATTGTTTCATCTGAGAAAAGAATTACTTAGTATATATATGCACATATAATATAGATTTTTTTGACATATATAAACGTATATAATCAGTGTATAAGTGTGTTCAAAGAAGTAGTAATCATATTACCAGAGAACAACAGAGGAATCTGTTTTTAGCTAGAGAAAAAAAAGGTCTCTTCACATAGCATCAACAGTTTTAAAAAGCCCTTAAAACCATGTGATGTCTGATAGCACCACAAGAGTTAGTCACGCAGACGTCACCCGTGTGTTTCTGCATACTCTCTTCTAATATCTTCATACATGTTACTTAAAATGATGTAGTGAATAACTTTCTGTGACTTTATATAACGTATGGTGGATGTGTGTCATTGAGTGTGGATGAATAGGACATACATGAGGCATCTTTTTTTCTGGGACTGAAAGGTTAGAAGGCATTGTTTTGACCATTGCAGGAAAAAACAGTAGTGTGAACAACAGTCTTCGGTCTTTACCTGCTGACTGAAGTTACTAGAGTGACGGTAACATAACTGGAATGACACCTGGGAGCGGGCCCAGAGATATATTGATAGCAATAGGATGTTCTTCAATGGCTATTGAATCACGTGGCTCAGAAATAGGAGAGCAGACACCAAGCGGGAGTTGACCAGGTTCAGCAATTGATCATTTAGAGCATTCTTAAATCATGCAGGCTAAATAATTATGTATGGTTTTCATATTGACTAACTACTAATACTGTAGGAAACAGCGTAAGTTAATTTCCAAGCAGCTAACGAGATTTCTATTTAATTTTGCAGTGTATTGTAGTACTATGAGTCATGTTTCCAACAAAAATAGTGTATTGTGGTAACCCTTGTTTGTACATAGTATTCTTGTTATAAAATCTCATAATAAGGATGAATTTGCATTGTGAAGCAGCATTAAAGCAATGCAGTCTTCCTACTGACAAGTTCTTGAAATCTAGGAAAAGGAAAGATTTTAGTGGCTAGTTGTGTAGTGTGGTCATCTGTGAAAATTGTAGATTTTTGAAATCTAGAAACACAACAATTCCAAAGATCAAAATGCAAAGTTTAATTAAGCCAAAAATAGGTGACTGGTTTCAAATTTGCTTTTATTTTTTAATGTTAATATTCCCAAACATTCTACTATCCCAAGCAATGAATACAGTTGCTTTCTGTAACTGTCCTTAATGATATGATACTTTGCTTCGGTTTGGGATTGTACTTGCTAGTTGTCTTCTGAAGCATTTTTTGGCAAAATTCAAATAATTGAAACCAAACATGTAGGATATATAGCCATTATAAAAGTTAAAGGTATAAAGTTCATTAACTGCCTTGAAAAATGAACATATTTTTCAGATCTATTTAAATTCTCAAAATTAAACTTTTAAAATGCCATCTAGACTTTAAAACCTGCTGAGCTTGATTTCTATGTGGAGCAGCATTACATCACTCTGAAATGCTTACTTGCTTATACTAGTGTGATTATTAAAGAATGGCCAGCAACAGTAACCCTTATAAAAGAAGTCCACTTTACATACTATGAAGGTCATTACAGAAAACTCCAGGCTTGTAGGAAAGCAGCACAGAGATGCCATCTAGCAGTAACTCTTAGAAATTTCCCAATATTTGATCGTTCCTTCTTTCAAGATACTGCATTTAAATGTAGGAGAAAGGAAATACGTTCCAAGTGCTTTCCCTATAGCTGGCTTCCTGCCGAGTATCTAGCCACTCTGATGGAAAGAAAACTTTACTGAAATATATTATAATGAATAATTACATTTTCTTGTATTTTTCTATGTAAATACAAAGAAAAATTAGAATCAAATTAACAGATACAACATTTAATAAGTCTCTTAAAATTGATATTCTGTAATTAGCACTGAGTGTTTGAAATTAGTCAGTAGTGAGCTGTCTTCCATTTGTTAAAGAAGAATTTCCAGAGCTGGCCAATATTCCGTATCACATTTAGCAGAAAAAAAAGAAGAAATAAATACGGTAGCATGGGCAGTAAATTACTATGGTTGAAATAAAATCTTAACATTCCAGAGATTTCAGAATAAACTATATATACTTTTTGTTACATATTTTACCATAAGATGGCGATACTTAAACACTTTACAATCACTAAATAACCTGCTAAGTTTAGCGTAAAGGCCCTGTCATAATAAGAGTGCCTGTGGACAGCAGTGTTGAGTCAGTGATGGCCTGGTACCACATCAAAGCGTTTTTTTCTCAGGCATTATTTTCAAGTAACTGATCAGTAACATAAGTTATTACTTGAATATTAATTATGTAGGACATGAATAGGAATGTATTGTGTATACTGTGGAATGTCTGATGTGATTTATTTTCATAAACTGAATAGTTCATGAGTGTCAAGGGCATAAAAAAGTTGTCTGTCTAGTCATGACCATATTGCACAATTCTTTTTGTAACAGAAAGAATTTGACATCCCCTTGTTTCCTACAATTAACTTCATGTGATATATTTTCTTCCTAACCTGCAGGGCAGAAAATTATTATTCCATTTCAATTTAGCATAAAGCAAGATAAATAACTGAGCACTACTTCCATTTCTAAAGATGAGATTTCAGTCACAACTTGTACTTATTTGCAAAAAAAACTGTAGACATTTTACATCTATAATTTTTTACAGAATATGAAATCTGTTGTCCATAGTCAACAAAACGAAATGATTATCTGCCATGTGGCATCTTTTATATGCTTAATGTGGTGTAGCATCTTAACTAAGGATCTGAGTTAACCATTTGATCTCACGTTTTCATTTCTGAAAACCCAGTTTAGCTCTGATAAACATCAAACTTTAAGGGCTCTTATTTTTACATAATCTTAAGGACTTTTGAGCTTTCTGACTCATGACCCCTTCACAAAGTTAAAAGAGCCTGCAATGAACATTTTAGTGTCCCTGAAAATGTCACAGAGAATGATGAATAAAAGGCCCTTTTTATGCCCTCTGCACAGTATGCCACAGCAAAAAGGCCTAGAAGCAAAGTTTCAAAAGTTAATTTACGCCATTTAATTCCAGTGGCTCCTCCTGCTTTTCAGTGCTGGATGGTGACAGACACATAAGATGGAACATTTTTTCCCACTGTTATTTGGGGCGTATCTCTGACACCTGAACTGAAAGAATAATTCTCCCAGTTGAAGCTCATTTGCTTCATTAGTGGTTTGACTCCTCTGTGGCTAGACGGTGATACAAATTCTGCTTCTCCTGCTTTCAGGCAGTCTCATTAAGTCTCCTAACTTTAACAGATCTTGCTAAGTGTAACAGAAAAATAAAGAAAACTGAGCGTGTGGAAACATGTAATTATAATGTGACCATGTGCTGCTATTCACACAGATGTGGAGCTGCTTGTGCCTTGCCTGATGAGTCTCTTTACAGACACAGCACTAGCTAACACTTTCAAACAGCCCCTGTTTAATAACACTGGGATACCTAATTATTTAGCTAATGTTGCTAATCCTATGTCACCTCCTGATTTTTTAAGTTGTCACTGTATCTTACTTGATTAAAAAGCGGTCAGAATACCGCAGCTGTGAATCAGATTTCCACTGAATTGCTTTTTAAGTTCTGCCTTTGTATTTAAGAGAAACATCCCTTTCACATTGTTGGAAATTTGGTACATATTTGTATATGATTGATTTATGTGATTAATTCCTTTATTTTAAAGGAAAAAGCCTGCCAGGAGAGCTGAAAGTTGCCTCACATGCGTTGTCTGGTACCTAACCGGTATCATTAAAATGACATTCACCAACATACAATATAAATTGTGGCAACACGGTATGAACTACTGCTGGTAATGGACAGCAATACTGTAAGAATGTTTTCTCTTTTTTGTTACTTTTTTATAAAGCTCTCAGTTCTAAGATTGCATGTCACAAAAAGACAAATGAGACAAGTTCTACATGTACAAGATGCAGCACCACAGACATCTGCAGGCCTAGGGGGTTTCGGTCATCATTCCTCTTAGGCGGTATAGTGCAATTCTAATTTTTTCAATGATTTAATCTAAAACCACCTTCACGAGCCAGGTTCTGTGGCTAAACCATACTGTTTACTTTTTTTATTATTTCAGTATCAGGGATGATATTTTGGCGACCTGAACACATTCGAAAACCAGAAAACTCTGCAGCAGCGTGAGCTATAGTACTAAATTCGGCGTCTTCACGTGACGCCTCCGGTTGCACTGTAACAAACGTATTTCCAGTCGGAGGCTGTCGATGCCAGCTCATCCCCAGAACCGGAGCGGTCACCGACCCCCACAGCCGCCTCTTGCCTCCAGCCGGCTA
>NW_010525509.1:73910-74176 GCF_000687285.1 Phaethon lepturus | reverse complement strand
GGATTGCTGCTGGCCAAAGCCTCTCTCGCAATGCGCATCCCTGCTCCTGCCTTCCTATAGTTACAAATCCCTTCTAATACATCGGATTAGGGTGAAACATCTATATTAGTATTTTTAGGTTTGTAATATAGTATTGAAATAACGTTACAGCGGGTAGTGGGAGAAAAAGCAACCCAGCGCACCCAGGGAAGGTGAGGTGGCCGCTAGGACGAAGGAGGTTATTTGTGTGATGGCGCCGTCGCCCCTCGTCAGAGGCGGCAGGAGCG
>NW_010525509.1:60782-73715 GCF_000687285.1 Phaethon lepturus | reverse complement strand
CTGCGGCGGCCGCTCCCCGGGGGAAAATTACCCCCGGCCTTCTGGTGTCTGTGGGTTTTAATGTGCAAAACCTGCACACCAAAGTCTTCTAGCAATTTTGGGTTGGGTTTTTTTTTTTTTTTGAAAGGCTGTTTTCTTAAAGAAGGTGGTTTATGATTATTATGCGCAGGGGCTTTCCAAAGGATGGAGAGAACATTACTTTCAGGAAGAGAAACCTCCTGGAGGTGTGTGAAAGGATAAAGATTTAACAGTCTGCTCATTGTTCTTCCTCCCTTCTGCTCGTGTGGTTTGCACGGAGCAGACCCCTGACCAGTAATACAATCCTGAGTCAACCATTTGGAAAAGTTTTTGAAGTATAAATGGGCATTTTTCACTGAGAAAGGAGCGCCTATCTGCTTCCTTTACCAACAAAACCCTGAGATACAAACTGACTAGAAAACAGATGTTACCAGTCGTTATTGTGGTAAGGATTGAGTTAAAATGATATGCAATCCCCATCAGTGGGATTATACATGCTTTCCTCACTCCCCATGTGGTGTTGGGGAACCTGCAGGCAATACCTTCCAGAGTCATAAGATGGCACAAAAACTGTAAGCAAAAAGTGAGTTTTGAGCCTTGATGTTTGTTGAGAAATAAAACAAAAGCTGAAAAGCAAGATCATAATGGCTCAAAACACAAAGCAGATAGGCCCAGAAGGTATTTTTCAAAATCTTGTCATTTTAAAACTAATAATTTACTGTGAGGTGAATTACACATAATCTATTGAGAGAATTCCTGTGGTTTGGGTGTTTCGGTATATTGAGCCATAGTCTAAACCTGTTGTAGTGTTTTTTAACAGATAAAAATACGTCTTGATCAGTCCCACTTTCAGCTATAGTGTTCCCACACCCTAAGCCAGAAGGTGGCACTACAGGAATAGCTATTCCTAAAGGGAGTCTTGCCTCTCAAAGAATGTCTGTGTTTTCAGTATGGCATACTGGCGATGCAGAGAGCTGTCTGGCTGTACTTACAGGTAGAAGCACCTGCATTACAAAAACAATTGCAGCCTGAAAACTTGTACTGTTTTTTTCATTTTGGAGTCTGATCTCATATTATATCAGAGTAGGCAGGAGGGAACCATGCAGGGGCAACTGAGAGGAAAGACATAAAACAGAATTTCATGGGAATTACTGAATCTGTGTGCCCAAAGGTGAGATTTGGGCACGCCTGTGAGGTCCTGTCAAGGTAGAGCCTCCTAGGGAGTGCCCTCCTTGGGCTGGCATAGGCTCCAGGATGAGCCCAGCACCCTGGTCTCAGGTCTGTTAGCAAACAGGAGGTGACAGGGAGATTCACATTCCTGGGGATGCCCTGGTCACCCAGTTTACAGTCTTGGCGGCTTTGTTGCAGCAAGAAGATCTGGCAGGACATATCCCATCACCCACGCACAGCGTAAAGTGATAGGGGAGCTAAGAGATGCTGAGTCCTGCCCTAAGCCACAGAAAAGCAAACTTTGTCCAGGCTTCAAATATCAGTTCCTGGGATCAGGAAATGCCTCAAACAGGCAGCAGCTAACAGACTGACGTTTTTCATACTGGTTTTTTTTGGAAGAAGGGTGGTTGTAAAAAATTGGACATTAAGGACAATGTTTTTGTTTGTTCGTTTGTTTGTTTTGTGCTTGCAGAAATAGATACTGCAGCCGGGCAGAGAGTGCAAAAGTGTTGCTGGCCTCCTTCTAGATGCTGTTTCCAGTTGGGATTGTGCTTTTATTACAGCAGCCTAATGGGACTTTATAGAGACACAGCATAGCCAGGGTTGAAGTGACAGTGGTATACCCCTTCTGAGCGCAGCCTGGTCCCTGTACCTCCATTTGTTGTGTGGGCATAGTCACTGGGTGAGGCTCTGATTCTTATTTTCCCCCTCTTCGTGGTGATGCTTTCTCTTTGTTATCGTCATCTCCCATACCAGTAAATGGCCTGTCTGTCCTTCCCTGCCTCTGGTACAGGTGGCTCAGGAGAGGTTTGCCATATGTTCTTTCACCTAAATTCTTCCAAATTAGTAGCTCTCCTGCTCTCGTATTGTGGTTAGTGGTAGACTTTTTCCTTTGAGACTTCAAACTGCTAGAGATCTGTGTTACACTGGTAAACACTGTATCCCCAGTCCTACCCAGCACTAGCAGTATCCACCTGTCTCTTATTAGAAGTATTGCCAGCGTGGTAGAATCATAGAATCATTTAGGTTGCAAAGGACCTTTAAGATCAAGTCCAACCATTAACCTAGCATTGCCAAGTCTACCACTAAACCATGTCCCTAAGCACCACGTCTACATGTCTTTAAAATCCCGCCAGGAATGGTGACTCCACCACTTCCCTGGGCAGCCTGTTCCAGTGCTTGACGATACTTTCGGTGAAAAAATGTTTCCTAATATTCAATCTAAACCTCCCCTGGCACAACTTGAGGCTGTTTCTTCTCGGCTGTTTTCTCTTGTCCTATCGCTTGTTATTTGGGAGAAGAGACTGTCATCCACCTTGCTACAACCTCTTTTCAGGTAGTTGTAGAGAGCGATGTCTCCCCTCGGCCTACTTCTCTCCAGGCTAAACCACCCCAGTGATGTAAAGACGCCAAGTCAGTGGGTTCCCATACAGTGTGTTACCACCCTGACCTGAGGACTCTGTGACATTTGGACTTTGCTACAAATTGGTTTGGTTGAACAGTCTCTTTTGAGTAACCCGTTTATGTTCTTTTTTTGTGATTCCCAGTGGTAATAGGTCATTGCTGCAGCTCAAAAGGACCTGTATTCTCTTCAGTGCCTGCTTTGTTGGGAACAATGTCTAACGTGTTTACTATAGTGAATGTAATTTAAAGCATTCTCTTGCTGATAAAAAATGCATGTGGCCTTGCAAGACACAAAGTTAGTAAATAAGGGAGTAGTAGGTTACTTGGAGAAAAAAGTGCTCAAGTGAAGCTCTGTGGATAAGGCAGGTTGAAATGAAATTTGTTTTGGTTTTGGTCAAACTTAATGTTCCTTTTATTCATCTGAGGAGTTCCTGTTCTCCAGACATGAAGACTATACAAGTATATTCAGGTCAGAACAGCCATATTAAAGGAATTATCTTCTTTTTTTTCCTAAGAGATATTATTTCCTGTCTTTCATTTCCACTCAAGTAAAAATTTTAAAGGAACTGAGCAAACAAATCTTACTGCATGCATTTTTTCTGTCAAATATGTCACCTACAACTTTCCATGTGTATTCCTGAGCTGGGACATCATTAGTCCTATTACATATGCAGCAGCTGTGGAAGAGTGATCTCCTCCAGGGCTAGGTGTGTTGGATTTGGTTTTGATAACAGACAACTTAATGTGGAAAATTACCAGTTAATGGATGCAATTGTCCTAATTTTTCTCAGAGCTTTTCCTGTGCCATTGGCATGTACTTGGCTTTTAAATAGTTTTTTATATCCAAGGTACAAAACTGAAGTGGAAGAACTGCTTACAGGCATGTTCTTCTTCACTGATCAGTCATTCAGAAGAGATCCTCATACAGTATGTATGTACAAGCCCTGAAGGCAATTTCTGCCAAATGGCTGCCTGTGTATTTGGATAATAGAGACTCCTGCTAACAGAGCTATGGTTATGTATATTCCTGTGTCTTGTTACGTGTGATAGTGATACTGTCTGTAAAGACAAGCTGCGGGATCTGGCCAGAATTTTTGAAAACACAGCAAGGGACAGCACTGACCCCTCTCACAAAGTACTTTTTAGACTTTCAGTCTGTGTTGCAAAGAGTGTGTCCAACTGTTCATGTCTGATATGAATAGCCCAGAGGTTTGGTTTCTGAGTAGGTTATTTAAAGCTTATGTGCTGTCTTCTTTCAAGAAGAACCCAGGTGCCAGTTTAGCATGCCTGCCCATCAAGGGACTTGCATGTTCTTCGTCCAACTTTTTTATGTTGGCATTATAGTGCAGGGCAAGCTGGAATAAGATGCAGAGCTCTCAGCTTACTTCTCCCTTGATATGTGACTCTTCTTAGCGTGCCTCTGCATGGGGTCACACAGTGTTAGTCATGTGGGTGCGAGATGATGTGACAGAGAGAGACGGGCTGCTGCTGATGGGTGTGCCTTCAAGTGGAGCTCCTCAGGGCATGGGCCCCTCGTAACCAGCTCTCGTTCCTCTGTCCCGGTGGAGCACCACAATTGCGCTCTCACTCTCTAACCACATGTGGCATATAGGCACATTGCTACCAGGAGAGCCAGCTCCTTCAGCGTGTGCCTTGGAGCACGAGAGAGATGCCACAGCCCTCCAAGACCTGTGTGTAATAGCTGGGTATCGGCAGGAAGAGGGACGTGTGAGTGAAGTGTGTGAGTCTCATGAGCTGAGAGCGTGACTTGGCAGGCCTGAAGATGGTGGTGGCAGGTGATCTCTCACCATGGGACAAGATTTTGTTTTCCCCAGGTCTTTTAACATGAAACTTCAAACTATCATGTTTAAAAAGGGTTGCTAGTCTAAGATGCTGGCCTGAAGTCTGTGCCGGCATGTCTCTGTTAATAGGATAGTTGTCAGCAGTTTTCAGCCTGTGGCAGTACTGATTCGGAGCAGGACTGTACCAGTTGCTCAGTAAATTATTTCAAAAACACTTCTACCAAAGCTCAAGAACAACAGCTGTTTCAAGGAGCACTCCCAATGAAAATGGAAGTTCTGGTTTCCTCTATAGGGAGAATTTGTTATTTCTGGTACCAAAGAAGGAAACCTCAGCTACTCAGGTGTTCATCAGTCTGCGCTCTCTTTAGCATGTGGCACAGGATGAAAGTTCTCAAAGGTAGCTATGAAGAATTCAAAATTTCAGCAAAGTTTGTCTCTTGATCAGAGCTGTTGTCCTACATAAATCAGATGCACACCATTAAAAATGCACTTAATTTTCAACTAACATAGATCAGAGCAGCAGGCTGTGAATATAAAAGGCACATAAAGGCATTTGCTGGACACAGCAGACATTAACATGCGTAAGGTATTGCTGAAGTTTGAAAGTATCATGTGAAACAGGACTGTGCAAATATGGCATCATCTCCCGGAACAGGGCTACTCCCTGGATGTCTAATCAGATTTGTATAAGGATGAAAAGATACTTCTGTACTTTTTATTATATTAGAATCAAAATGAGTGTCATCCTGGCAATAAGTACTTCCAACAGTATTTTAAAGTGTCTGTGTTCAAGCAATATTGATGACAGTTTCAGACTTCACGTTTGGTATTTGGGAGAAAGCTGCTCCATTTGGCTGGTTTAATAGAGCTCAAATTATAAAGATAACGCTGAGTTCCATCCTTATGAACCACACATTCTTTGTAATTGCCAAGTAACTTTGATGTTAGGGTTTCCTAATCCTAAATTCTCTAGCTTTTCTGCTCTTTTAACATATCTTTTAATGTGCACTATATATGTATCGTTTCAACACTTGTTTTCAATTAACAGTCACTGGGGGTTTGGATGCAGTAGCTCTAACGAGCTACTCACCATGTCCTCCACAGGTCTTCAGGTGAAATCCAACCTAACTCAGCCATTAACTACAAACATTCTCACCAATTCAGCATTGGTGTTGTGAAAAGAGCTTGAGAGGTCTCGCTTTCAGCTTGTGGTATGAACGCATTCCCATGCTTTGTGCTAACTGTGTTAGACACAGAGACCAGCAGTTGTTCATCAGCCATGGCTGTACCTATTAGTCCAGGCAAATAGAAAAGTAAGTTTTCTTGTCCCTAGTTTAACAAGGGCTTGAGAGAGGATTAGTCTGTATGTGAGAGAGTAGCCCCAAGTTTGGCAGAAATAGTGTGATGGAAGCTACTGCTGATCTGGGCAAATTAATGTAATGGATTCAATGTGAACTGAGTAAAGAGGGATTTCTGTAGCAGAGGCTTTGCTGTTTTCAGGAACTTGAGATAGCTGAGCACCACCCTTGTACAGGTGTAGGTGTTGAGCTCAGAGGATGTAGAAAGCTATGCTGGGATGGTTGTATTACCGCTGTGGTGATTAGCAAGGTTGCCTTGTGATTGTAGGGCTTGTGTAGCTACTGGCCTGTCTTCCTTGTGTGGCTTGTTTCACAACTTTATCAAACTTGCCAAGAAGGTAGATGAGTCCTGCTCTTCTGAAAATGTGTTCTTGCTATGTGTGGCGTGGCCTGTACAGGTTCAACTAATTGCTGTTTTTTATTCCATCAGGGGTGTGCAAGAGATTGTAATGACATCAGCCTTTGCTCAGAAGATCAAATACATTCCTGAATAACTAAGGTACAGACCGGAGGAAACCTCGTAAGTTAAACAAAGGCAGAGGTGCTTTATTTGTTGTCTTCTAAAAACAAACTTAGCTTTTCAGATATACAGGAATGTTACAGATTATAAACTCTGAATTGAAACCACTTTTTAAACTAATGAGGCAGTTAATAAGCACTGTTATTTGCATGGAGGAGAACAACTTGAAAAATTGTAGTGTTCAGTGTAGCATGGAGTAAAAAATTATCTGTTTTTGTCTTGCAAAGAGCCAAAGAAATGCCTTCCTGAGCAAACAGTCTGGAGAGCTGATATTTGGAAAGATAAAAGAGAAAACTTGTTTTGGTTTTGCATCTCTGAATTGATCAAGCTGAAGAGTGTAATAGCTGAAGGAGCGAGCATAAAATACCTGTCCCCAATTTCCCCTGGGGTACCAGATGTACATGGCATGTTAACATACACACTGCTCATGTTGTTCCTTGAGTGATACCCAGTTTAGCATATGTGCGTCTTCTGTAACAAGAGTGTAGGAAGCAATTAACCCCTTTTATCTGGAAGGAGGTGTAGCTTGCTCTTATATTTTCCAGGGTTTTTGGGTATTCAGTGGACCATGTGTTTGCTAAAGCCCTATGAAAGAGTTTAGTTACTGGGGGATGAGAGCCTGGGAAAAGATTCCCCTCAGAGAAAAGGAACCTTTTATGAGTTGTGAGTACCAGGAACTGTGGAAAACAGTCTAGGAACTTTGTTTGCTTACTTTGTTTGGGAAATGGATCTCTACACTATTCTGCACTTTAATGATGGGGTAGATAGCAATTTCTTTTTTAGTAGCTGTTTTAAGGCCTTATTCTGTCATAATTTCTTGTAGGGCTTTAAAACTGACCCAGAGGCACTCTGTAGCCCCTCTCCAAGCATTTAATACTGTGTGGTGTCCCCAGACATGCTAAACTTACTGCAGGGTAGATGAGGGTTATGTTATGACTAGCTAATTAGCTAGATTCTAGGAAACTAAATACCAGGATCGTCACTGTAGCTGTGGGCAGAGATGATCACTATCATGCTTATTTGAAGTGTGTGCGCAGAGGATGCAAAATGAAGGAGACATCTGATAGGGTGGTTTTTTTGATAATGAAGTTTAACTTTTGATGTTGTGAATGCTGTGCTAGGCTGACCTTCCTACAAGCTATGTATGCTGGGTTTCCTTGGTATTTTCTTTCTTTACATCTTGCTATGAAAAGTTAAGTGTGGCTATGTTGTAGAGATTTTTAAACAGAAACTCATACAGCTGTGCCAGTTCCGGAAGGGGGCTTTGAATTAAATAATACTTTTATTCTGAAAGGGAACTTTTTAAAAAAAATTAGTCTTATCGCATGGCTCCTTCTCTGCAGTACAAGCATTCTGTGGCTCCCAACTGCAAATCTACACAAAGTGTGAACTGAATTTCAAGTCCCAAATCCCACAAATGTCATTGGCTTAAAGACACATGAGACTTTTTTCCCCAAATGTAACAAATTATGGGTGCTTTGTTTCTTCACTTTCCCACTTCTAAGCCTGCTTCACAAGTTTCATGGCAACCATGAGAAACAGATTTACTCTTCTTATTCCATGTGATGTCTGGGGTTCACTTGTGATCTCTTGGTCCTTGTAGCAGAGCCCTGGGAAAATAACCTCACATGTGACCAGACTTGGTGAGGTAGAAGCAGTGTTACACACTCCTCCTTGCTTCTGATTCTCTTAAGGATCTGTCTTCATGGAAAATGGATGTGACCTGTACTACATAATACTGTCCTGCTAGGTATACTCAGAAGAGGTTGGAAATTGTTCAAACCTTTGTGCTCTGATGTAGACCAGAGGCACAGCGGTCTGTCCTTTTTGCTGCCTGGCATACGAAGGGGAGTTGAGAAAGGAAAAGGTCATCACAGAGAACAGTACACCAAGGAGAAATGCTCCAGATGGCCATGGAGAGCATAACTGAGGAGCCACCGTGAGGTGCTGTTTTTGTCATTGGCTTTCTCAAGACTTTGTGCTGTCCACCTGTCCTGATCTCTCTCTTAACGTGCTCCTCATTGCCCAGTTTCATTCATGAGACCATGAAGAGGCCATGTGAGCTTCAGCGGATGTTTGTGAGGTTGGGCCGGAGCTGAATTCCCTTGGAGCCATGTGGCTGGCCAAAATTCGCCCTGTGACATTTCTCCGTGCCTAAATACACTTTATCTAGCAGAAGACTGTATACCCTTAAGGGAATAAACAATGTATGTAAACTATGGAGACATGGTAAAAATGAACTTGTCTGTTAAAAATATAATGGCAAATAATAATTGTCATTGCTGTTTCTTTTCACCAGCATGAACAATCCCTCTTGAAATACTTTTCATGCCGCTGAGGAAATATGCACGTGCATTGTTATTTTTGTTATCAATCTCCCTCATTCATTTCTTAGTGCAAGGCCTTTCCAGAGGATTGGCAATAGTCTTTCTTTTACAATGAACAGTTTGATTTAGGGGTGTTGCTACCCATCATTGCTACATTGGTGGAGAAATTAAATGCTTATGAACTAATCTATACTGTCCTCCCAAACCATAGATTTTGGTAATGGAAGGTTCAGTTTAATGCTCTGATAAACTGTGGTCTGATATATATTGTGTCAATTAGTATAGAAGGTAGATGTGGAGTGAAATTTTATATTTTCAGCAACATTGTAGATTTCATTTTGAAATGAATAAGTGCCTGGGTAAATGTGAAAGAATTGCATTTTTCATTATAAAATAAATGAGAAATAGGTTACTAAGGAAGCATCTTTTCTTCATTAGATGTTTGAGTACTTCCTTGTTTCCCTATACAAGTCAGCCTCCCTGGCATAAGGGTGTAGATTTAAAGCTCCAGCAGGACTGCATGGACAGTAAGATAGTACTTGGAAGACGACTGTTTGAACATGTGTTTAAAGCCCGAGATTTGGTTGAAAACCTGCTGAAGTGGAACAATTGTTCTTGTAATAAAGTTATGAGATACCATTAGAGGGGACCTATGTGAAAAAGGAAAATATTTCTTTGTGGAAGCAAGTTTACCTCACTGGGAGGGTTACATTTGTGGAGTTTGTTCAGACAGGAGTGTTGTACATAGTGTGGCTTTTCAATACGTCAATACCAACATAGAGAAGATGGCTATGAAGGCTGAGAGGGCATATTGATGTGAACAAGTCAAGTTTGCCTGCCAGGAAGAGGACGTCTTTGCCAAACTTTCTCTTCTTGGTTTTGCCATCATGGCATGAGGGTCAGGGCTAGTGGATCTGTGTGAAGGCCCCAGGTGATGTGATATAGTGATGTCAGGCACCTCAGTAATAGGAAATAATCACATATATTGCTGTTGTGTAAAAGTGTTGGAGATGTTTCCAAACAGATAGCAAATCTTGGTCTGACGCTATGAGGTGGCAGTGAGTATATATGCTGGCTCCTGCAATGTTACGAGTTAGTGCACCCTCTGTTCCTTCTTGCTCTAGGGAAGAGTGACACAGCTGTTGTGCTTCCTTGGCTGCTTAGTCTGTAGGTGGGAGGGAGAAATGACCAGTGCCTAGCAGCTCCTGGGAGTGAGAAAAGAAAGCTACACAGAGTGGGCTGTGAGGAGACATGTCTGAACAACCTTTGCCCAAATGAGCTTGGGGCAGTGGGTGGAGCACGCTGTGTACAACACTCAGGTGCTGTAAGACCAGTAAATAACTCCTGACACCTCAGGCATGCCTGACTGCTGTGCTTTGTTGCCCTGGATAAATGCCCCTTTCTGTCCATCTGGTCTCTATTTCTGCCCAGAACTGTACCAACCACTGGCTGGAGACTGTTCTTCTAAAATGAATTAAAATCTAGTCCAAGACTAGAGAGAATGTTGATGGAGTGCAGAAGCAGTTCTTGCTTTTAAGAGCCCAGTGTCCATGTTTTTAGCACTCAAATCCTGCGTGTAAGAGGAAAGCACCTGTAATGTGAGTGGAGTGATGGCGACAGGAGACTGTGCGTGACTGTCTCTTTGGCGGATGTTGATACTGTGGATGGCGGTGCAAGCCCATTTCGGTCTGGGGTATCTCCAAAGCAAAGCACCATGAGTAGTACAAAACAGCCTCTGCCTTTTCCTAGCCAAGGATCTGGACCCTCGAGCAGCGCTAGACAGAGGAGGGTTGCTCCTCTTGTAGTTCCTTGCTGTCTGAAATCCATCCCGCCCAGTGCATATGAATCTGCCTCTTGGAGGGGCTTCTTGGCTGTCGCTGGCCTGGCAGAAACAGCTGTGGAGATGTCTTTGCTCATATGTGTGGTGATAGCCCGCTCTCAATGAATACAGCCTGTGTCAAGAGCAGAATTACATTCTTGGGCTCAGTCACCGCCTCTCTTCAATTGGTCTGACCTTTCCACTGTGGTTTTGTAGGGTGCCTGCTCCACAGAGCTGGTCACTGTGTCTGGTGCTCAAGACCAGTGTTTTGAAGCTTGACCTTTCTCTGGGGATTTAGCCCTGCTCCTGAGGATTTAAAGTGTCAGTTGCATTGAGTAACGGAAAGTATGTTCATTAACAATGTTCTATTTAAAATACAAAGCAAATGTAAGGATGGCAAGAAGTGTCAGATGACAGGGACTGAGAATTACTTTTTCCATTCAGAGCCTGAGCAGATGCAGGGTGGCCTTCCTCAGCTGCTGGTATCTTCAGTCTCTCTCTCTGCGAGTAAAAGGGGAGCTCAGTCATGGGGTGTCGTGTGCCGTACGGGAGTGCAGTGGTACTTCTTGTGCAGAATATTTCTTTCTTTAGCTGAACAAAAAATATAAGAGGAAGGAGCCTTTTTTGAGGAGTATTCCCAGGCTCAGAGCTCTGAGTGATGCTTGGGTTACTAGTATGGAGGCAGTAGGTTGAAACAAGTTCAGCCTTTAAATGGTTTTGAGGCAAACTAGGAGGTTTCCCTGCTCTCCTACAGATGAGGCGCTGGTGCAGTTTGGAAATGCCTAAACAGCGCTTTGGGGTTGGGTATCTTTTGTATGGGATTTATTGATGAAATTAAAGCTGACTGTAAGAGAGGGTTTGGTGTGTTTCACAATTTAAAAAAAAAAGTCATTACATTTCAAAAACATCTTGTTTCTACATTTTCAGAATAAATAACAAAACCAAAATTGGTTCATGTTGAAGCTGTCACTATCTGAAAGAGGCTGGTATGTAAGGACTTTGCCATTTTTTTATAAATGACTGAATTATTTAAAGTGACCCAAAAATGTTTTTGTCTTATAAGAACATGAATGCTTTTTCAGATATTTGTCTAAATTTGGGGATTTTTAAAAATTACTAAAACTTTGGATAGCATAAAAATCCATTCCCTGTGCACCTCTATGAAATACTTTGAGACTCAGTCTCAGTTTAATGGGAAAGGAGTATTCTCTTATTTTTCATCTGTTTTGCCTGTAAAAATTATTTCTGCTTTAGTATTTGAGGAGTGAGAGTAATGTGGTAATGCTACCTTGATTTCTTGCAATTAGAGTTCAGAGAAATACTGTCAGGCTGGTTATGTGTCATAACCTAGCATTGTGTTTTAAACAAAAATATGAATGTGAGTTTTTAAAAATAGATGGCTTAAAAATCTGTATACTTCTGCAAGTATAAGTTGTCACCCCATTTCGTTAGTGTTGTCTGGGCTTGGGCCCCAAATATTTTAGAAATTAATAAAACTTGCAATTTCAGAAAGGAAAATATGATGGCAATTTCAGCCTTATGTTTAGGGCTGCATCAAACCTTGGACTAGGCTGGTTCTGTGACTACATGTCAATGCAGTGTGACAGGGCAATGTAAAAAGGAGGCTGATGGCATATATGGTGAAATGTTGGTTTGTGTTTTTTTTTTAATTTCCCAGTGACAGATTTGCAGTTTCTTGGAAAGAGGAACCACATGGAGCAAGTGCGTATAGGCAGTATATTGAGGAACAGTAGGGTGTCTAGCAGTCCCTTGAGAAATGGCCTCCAGGCTCAGTTCCTATAAATAACTTGCTTTAGTATGTCTCATACTTTTTTGTTGCCTTTTTGAGATAAGGTTAAATAACAACAACTTTTTTTCTTTCCTCTTTATCAAGGGTTTTTCCCATTGTGCATGTAGCAACCACAACCCCTGTGAACTACCTGCTGGCCTAAGTCTCTGGGCAGGGTATTATTCAGAGATTCATTTGGCCCTGTCTACCAGCATGGTGAGGGTTTAAATGGGAGATTTTTTTGGGAAGCCTCAGTGCAGTGGCAGCTGCTGTTTCAATGGCTGTGGTTTATTCTGGTGCCAGCTGCCCCTGCTGCACCTGTTGGCACTTGAATTATGGTCATTTCATGCATAGTAACTTAATAAGGCAAAGTTGAATTTTAATAGAACAAGCAGACACTCAGATGGGGATTAAGGCAGTTTCATGATCACTTAAGGAAAACAGATAGGAGCTACATTTTAAGGGCAGGGATGTGCAGGTAACAATACTTCCCTGAGCAATGGCCATTCCCACTGTCACTGCAGAAGAGGCAGTTGAACTGCTTGTGCCATGGCCTAGCGAATGACGGCCCCAGGGCCAGTTTCCAGGTACAGAGCCTTTTGGGGTGGCTGATATCTCCGATTGCTTTTTCTAGTTGTCCATAAAACTAAAAATACAGGCGGTAGCTCAGATCCCTTCCTAATAGTGTTGTGGACCTGTTGTTGCAGCATTACAGAGGGGGGTTTG
>NW_010525509.1:53713-60751 GCF_000687285.1 Phaethon lepturus | reverse complement strand
CGGCTCTGCATGGCCCCCTGCATCAGGGCCACCCTGGCTGGTTCTGGGTCTTGCCTAGTGCACCAGGGCACCTGCCACCTTGGAGCTGTTCTGACACCAGCTACCAGGTCTCCTTGTCCCAAAAATGTTTAAGTACTGATGTAGGTGGTAGGTCCCTAATTACTCTTTCTCCCAGTCCCCAAAGAAAACACTTTTCATTCAGATTAAGTAGAGTTATCTCCTGGAGATGCCTATTTTTTTTTTTTTCCATAAAACTTTATTGTGTGAAATACAATATACAGAGAAAATAAATTAAGTTCTGAGTGCTGCTTTGAGTGGCTTTGAACAGGTTTAGAGGGGAAAAAAAAAACAACCAAGACTTTATAGCCACAAAGGGACCACAGGGGTTTATTGATGCTTTATTTTTCCAAGATATTATATTGTTTCAGTGCAAACAACATGGAAAGAGATGCTTTGGATGGATGGATCCTGGATGGTAGCAGTTTATTCCATCTAGCTTGCCTTGGTGAAAGTTCAGACTTTTTTAAATGAAGGTGTAGTAACCCAGAGGTGATACCTGTTGATGCACTGGTAAAAAGTGATGGGGTTGGAGGCACACCATCCAGTTCTATGCAGTTTCCACGTTGATGGTGACAGACTGAGCAAGAATTTCAGGCAAATCTCGAGTGCCATCTGGACTTTCTGAATCTGACTTGTTCTGGGAAGGAATGGGAGAGTTGGACTTAAAGTCAATGTCGGCACAAGAAGCACTCGCAAAATTACAAACGGAGCCCTTGATCTCTATTTTGAGGTGTTCGTTGTTTCATACAGGAACATGGGAATGTGTCTTTCCTGGGCTAGAATAACTAACAGTTCAAAGCCCACAGAGCCATGATGTTTTACATTTGCATTTTAAAGACAGCTGCTAGGTTTTTCTTTGGACAAAATAGCAGCATATCAAGGTTGAAGGTTTTGTTTTGTTTTTTCCTTGCTTGTAGAAGAACTGCTGAATGATTTGGTACTTTTGAAGCCCTCTTGACTATTGATCATGACTGTTAGAATACTCTTTTTCGGATGATTATTTCATCTGGAGAGCTGTTCTTAGTATGCACAAGTTCACACAAGTATTCAGGCTACTCTGTCTTTACAGAATCTACAAATTATCAGAAGGTGTTGCTTTGATTAAAAAACAAAAACAAAAACAAAATCTCAATGTGCCTATAGGATAAATGTCTCAAACTGTCAGTTTGCATAGCTTAAACTCCAGTTTTGTAAGACAACAGAGATCTAAGGTGACATGTAAGCATTTCCATGCTCATGAATAAACTGAGCATTTCTTTTCACAGTTTGGGTATGTTTGCAAAATCCATTAAACACAGTTTCCAAGCAGTTATAGAGCTGTGAACAAGACCCAGGAATCTGCACTCCTGTTTTCTTTGCTTTTGGACAACAGTCTCTTTTTGTTCTATTTGTATGGTTGGGGAGATGGTCTCATGTTGGTTTTGTAACACTTTGTTTATGTCTCTCCATGGGCATGTAGAAGCCTTTAAGTGTAGCAGATAGACAAGGTTAAGTGTGCAAATGAGAACAACGTACCATTTGGTATCTGGGGAAGTCCATTTAGACAGACAAGATGTGCTTTACAAACGCTGTGGAAAAATACAGATATGCTAGTTAGAAGGAGCAGCAAATATTACTTTGGGAAATAGCTTTAGAAATAACAGCTGTTTATGAGCTGATGGAATTAAAAACCCACGTTCCTGATCAGATTTGACTCAACTTTGTGATAGGAAGTTCTAAGTGTTTAATGTTGTACAAACCAAATTCTCTTCCTGCTTAAGTGTGATAAGACTAAATACATGTCAAATAGTACACTTTGTCCAAGGATTAGCTCTAGGATTGGTTCCAATCACTGCAACTGCTCTGCAGGAAGTCAGAGAGTCTAGAGATCTGCTGTTGACCAAAGTAGCTTTCTCTGCTATAGCTGAATCTAGTCTTTTGAGCAGTGTGACCGCAGGCTAAGCATACTGCAGCTGCTGTTTTCATGCATAAGCCTTTCAACCTAACTCAGCTGTAGCTTTGTCTAACTGATTTGCCTGAGAAGCTAAAAGGCAACTGCAGTGAAACACAGAGAGAAGAAATGTAGGATGAGAGGGCGTTGAACCCTTGCACCTACCCTCATAGTTGATGCAGCCGTTGGAGTCTTCCTGACCTTTCATGAGTTCATCTACTTCCTCTTCTGTCATCTTCTCACCTGGAAAGTGGAGAGAGCTTGGTTAATTCTTCCACAGACATGCAGCTGAAGCTGAACCCTATAGCTTTTCCAAGGGCTTTCCTTATTTTCTGAGTTAGCAACAAAAAGATCTATAACTGAGTTGAGCTTTTACTTTTAAGCTTCTTTAGAAGTTTTGCACATGTATATAGACACAGGGGTTCTAGTTACTCCTACAGCGTGAAGAAACTATGCAGCAAATCCTCTTTGTCCTTGTGCTTTATGTCATTGAGGCATACAGCCTTTTCCGTACAACTTATTTACAACTTCCTCCAGAGGGGCAGCGGATGGGGAAGTGCTGATCTCTTATCTGTGGTGACCAGTGATAAGACACAAGGAAATTGTGTAAAGCTGCCTCAGGGGAAGTTCGGACTGGACATTTGGAAAAGGCTCTTCACTGAGAGGGTGGTTGGTCACTGGAACAGGCTCCCCAGGGAAGTGGTCACAACACCAACCCTGTCAGAGTTCAAAGAGAGTCTGGACAATATTCTTAGTCATATGGTTTTAGGTAGTCCTGCAAGCAGCAGGGAGTTGGAATCAATCCTTATGGGTCCCTTCCAACACAGACATATTCTGTGATTTTTCCTAATTCCTCAAATAACAGGCACTCTTAATACCTAGTCCAAATTTAGAAGTAATAAACCAAACCTTTTCCTTTGAGCTTTCTACTGTGTTTTGTGTCTGCTTTTCTTGCAGATTCCCGGTTAGGAAACCCAGAGTCTTGTCTGGCTTTGTAGCCTCCTACCTGTCCAAACTGATTAGAGTACCTTTCCTCCCTCTTTCAGGCCTTCAAACAACAACAATTTTTAAAATGCTCACAGAGATGGTAATCCCTTACCCAGAGTAGCCAGTACATGACGGAGTTCAGCCCCCATGACTGTGCCATTGCCTTCCTTGTCAAAGACACGCAGACCTTCAACAAAGTCTTCGTAAGTACCCTGTTCCTTGTTGTTAGCAGCTGCTTGCAACATGGGCAGGAACTCTTCAAAAGTAATTTTCTTGGCATTCATCTCTGGAAAGAAAGCACCAGTTGCTATGTGCTAGACACTTCTATGTGTTCTTTTGGGATATTTGCCCTCAAATGTAGGAAAGCCTCCCACCTCATATACACACCTCTTTCTGTCCTTTAGTCTTTGCCTCAGGATTTGGCAGTTTCTTTGCAGAATCTGGATTCTGTCTTACAGCGTGAGTTAATTTTCACATCCTCCCTCCACCCCTCTTCTCACATAATTTTATTATGCTTATGTGCATGGTGTATTTTTCTTTCAGAAATGAAACTTGCTGTACAAGTTGATTGATGAAAGGATTTGGGGAGTGTGGGAACTTCAGAATACAGTAAAACAGAAATCTTGAACCCCAAGCAGTTGGAAAAGATAACCAGAGTGGGATGTTGCAACTTAGACAAGCCCCTGAGGTTGCTGACATCATGTTACTGACCTCTTCAGGGTCTCTTGGATGCGATAGTGGAGACTATTAGCAAAAGAATAAACTGATTAAAACCAGGAAAGTCCAGTGGGGGTGGTGTCCAAATCTACTATTTAACACGTTCAGTTGGAATTTTAAGGGCTCACAAGCTTAGTGCATCTAACCCCTTTGGTCTTATGAGTTGTAGTCCTCAGTGAGGCGTTCCCCAAATGGTTTTTGTTGGAGCAAGGATGCCAAATAAAATGTGTGGGGTGTGGTTTTTTTTTTATTTCCCCTGCCCCCCCCCCCAATATTTGCAAAGTGCAGCCTTCATCTGGACAGCGATGAAATATAATACATGGAAACATGGGAGAGACTTTTGAATATACAGTTATTTACAGAAACTATTTTACTACCCAGCTATATAAAAATTACTGACAGTGATTGCTGTAGTCACTTAAAGTACTGTCATGGTCTCAGTTCTGTGTTAGGCCTCTGCTCAGTGCTTCTTGCTGGCGCTAATGCTTAACTCAGGTCTTCTGAACTGTTCCTCAGAGCTGCCTTTACCAGTCCTGAGAGTTTGGATATAATTTAACCCATCTTAATATGGTTCTGCATGACTGAAATCAGAGATCACCTGCAGCTAGGTCCTTGTTAGAAGGAGATGACTACAGTATTTACCATTTCTTTTATCTCTAAGAGGGGAGAAAAGGAATGATATAATAAATGGCCAACATATGCCTCAGCATGCCCAGGTTTGGTAGGAGCTTTGAGCAGACCACCCCAGTCAGCAGAAACATACAAGTGGTTTTCCAGTCCCAGGGCATGTCTTGGCTTATGCAGAAGATCCTGCACTGGAAGGACCTGAAGAGCTGAGTATCAGCTGTTAGAAATGGGCTTAACAGCTCCTCAGCAAGGGCTGGGGCACAGGTGAGCAGCAATGAGTGTGTGTTACACCTACACCAAGTTAACACCAAAATGATCCTTACAGAGAATTCTCCATAGCCTAAGGAGAAAGCTTTCCTTTTTCTGAGCACTGTATTCCCCATCATCATCCTCTTCAGAAGGAACTAGAGAAATTCCCTGTATTGTTGCTACAAAGCCCCCATGCCCCCCTGCTTCCCTATTGGAGCAAAAGCTCCTCTCCTACCTGCTGTGCCTATTGATGTTGCCTAATTACAGTTCCCCAGCCTGAAGAAGGGCCCATGAGAGACTGTAGGGTACTTACCCTCTTTGCTGGGGTTGCCCAGGATCTTGTTGATCTCAGCATTTGTAGGGTTCTGCCCCAGTGCCCGGATGATATCGCCAACCTGGCTCAGGGTGATCTTGGCATCACCAGTCCTGTCAAAGAGGAGGAAGGCCTCCTTGAAGTCTGCAAGGGAAGAGCAACAGTTAAATTGAGCCAGGCAGCTCTCTATTGACAAGGTGTATTGACAAAGACGTAAGCCTGTTGTCTCTTGGCGTTGTTCCACCAACTCCGGGGGAGTTAGCCAGGGGAACCTTTGGCCCACGATCCCAAGAAAAACTCCTCCCCTCTGATATTCTGGCTTCACTATTTTTAATCTTTTATATCTACCTTTCCTAGCTTTCCTGGCTCTTATAGCCATCAATAGCTTTGTGATGAACCCTGTAATTATTTCAAGCATGGGGAAAGATAAGCTTTCTACAAACATTGCCATTCAGGTTTCTTTATATGACATAGTAGCAGAAGGTAAAAATGTTATTATTTACTGCACCTTATCTCCGAGAGGACTGAGACTCTTCTGTCAAAGCACCTAGCAGTGCAAAGCATCTGCCTGCTTTGATGGGTCCTGCTTGCAATCCAAGCATTTCAACTACACAGTGCTAATGGGAACTTCAAGGTGGATTTCAAATGGTTCTACTTTTGTTTTCCCTTAAAGTTGCCTTACAGTGATATTTCTACTCCTGTTTGTTCCCTCCTTTGTCTGCCTGTTGCAGTCTGTCCCTGCTTCTTACAGATCCATGAATATCCAGCTTTTACAATGGTAATACTTGTGTAGTGCTTTATTCCAGTTCGTGTCTAGTGTGTACTCTTTGAGACTTTGCTTCTTTCAGTGCTGTCAAGTGATCAACATTCACTTATTTCCCCCTTGCTTCTGACCAAGGACTTGGGGTACAGACATTTCTCCTAGGAAAATCAGCACAGACGGTTGCCTTTATTGCATTACCAATCTTCATCTTCTGTTGCAAAGTTCCATGTTGTTAATTTTGTGATATTTTTCAGGTTTTTCAGAGAATTTGTTGTAATGAATAAAGAAATGTTTTTAAAAAAAGGAGGGAGGGCAAAAGTCAAGGGTCTAGCTGAAAAGCTATGTTTGAACCTCATGTCAAGAGCATCTTGGACTGTGCTGTTGATCTTTTCTGCACTGCAGTATCTGATGGTGCTGTGTTTTAGCTTGAACTAAAACAGGTGAAATGTCTTTCCCTTGGCTGTGATGTGTTTCTAGCAGCTAGACAGGCCTTGTGTTTCACAGTGTGTGTAGGTGGAATGCTCTTTGTGCCCTGGGGCAAATTTAGGAGTAACAAAGCATATTTCAAATCATGTCTTCATTCATCTTGTGCTGGCGATGTGTGACACAGAGGTATTTAAGTTCTTCCTTTAGCCATCCAGATACTGCCTTAGTGGAGGAGTTGCTGGCACCCAGTAAAACTGCTGATACAGGATGTCAGCCTGTTAGGCTGTAATCTAATACATCTGAAACTAATCCTTTTACTGAGTTGGGAGACCTATAACCCTTTACTGCTAACCCTCTCCCTTTACGGATTTTATTGCAGGGTATGAAATCAAGGCCTTCTGGACCTGTGTAGAGCTTCCCCTTACAATACACCAACTTGATACCAGCTCCTGCTCTAGCAGCTAAGGTCAGTGGAGCTGCAGTGATTTATACCGTATGATCCAATCTTTCATCTGGTGCATTAATGACATTTAGCCAGAGTGAGGTATAAAACAATGCCAGTTTCCTATTAGGAAAGACATCAGGAGAGTTCTTTGTTTTGTAAATCCCATAAAGTTTTATATTCACTGTGTTCTGAATACTGCTCCTGAGCTTGAAGAAAAGGCCTGATTTTATTTTTGTCTCAGGTATGCATTTCACTGCAATATATCATTGCTGTGGGGTTTTTCTTTTTAGTTTTGGGGTTTTTTTTAACATAGCTAGTCCTAGTTTATACCTGTGCTGGAATAAGCATATCTAAAATCCCTCTCTGAGAAGGGTATTACCCAGCTGCTGGTGTGTCAGCTTGTGTAAATAGAAATAGTTACTGAGGGTGGGACATCTCTCTTCCTGGGAAATTCTCCTTCTCTCAAGTAGCTTTTAATTGCTTCACTGCTTGGTTCAGTCATCGCAGCATTACAGCAGCTG
>NW_010525509.1:16665-53682 GCF_000687285.1 Phaethon lepturus | reverse complement strand
GTAGGGAAGCTGAAAGAAATATTTTGCTTTGTTGTATGTATGCCAGCAGCTTTGAATTGATGGCATTTTTCCATAAACCCTCCCAACCCTTTTGTAAAAGTTTTAGAATTAAAAAGTGAGGAAGAGGCCACATAATTTTCTTTGTGACCAGGAGTGTTTGGACTGCAGGAAGAGAAATGTTTCCAGTCTCACTCACTGCACTATACCTCTCCCTGTTGCTTTGATGATGTTACCCAGAGCAGGCTGGTGTTCAGGAAGTTTAGGGCTCTCTCTTAAGACCTGCTTCTAGATACTCCTCTCCCTCTGGATTTCTAGTAAATCCTCATATCTTCCATGCAAAATACTTTTGTTCACAGTGAGAAGTCTACTGAATTTTTAATGTTTTTTTAAACCTATGTTATTTAATAAACCCTGAAAAAACCCTGAAAGCATCTCTTAGGATATTTAAAATACTCCAGCTTAGATTTCCAGAGCTTCAATGGGCATTTTCGTTCATGTAATAATTTTTAATCGGATCTTTCTAGCAGATTGAAAGCAAAAAAAAAAAAAAAAAAAAAAAAAAAAAAAAAAAAAAAAAAAAAAAATTGGAACTTGGTGGTGGCTTGTGAGGATACAGCAAGATGCTCCAGAATTGCAGCATATCCAGACTATTGTGTTTATATGCAACAGTTTACACAAGTCACTTATTTGCTAACTATTTCCATGCTTCATTAATGTATTTACATTAAAGCAGCCTTTCTTCCTCCCCAAAACCTCCCAGCAAGTGACATGTAGGCCTCTTGCATCTCCTGTCCCTGTAAAATTGCAATGTCACTGCAGCTAAGTTAAATTTTCAGCTCAGTCCCTCCTGTTGTCCTTCATCTGCCTATTTCCCCCATGACTTTCAAATGCAAAACCCGTTTTCAGCATCCTTGTGAATGGCCAGTACAGGAGCACAACTGAAAAATGATCAGTAGGTAGAGCTGGTAACACCAGTGTATTTCCTCTTGTACCATGGCATAAACTTCTCAGCTTGGGCAGCACATAAGCATCTAGATAAATTATGTGTAAGCCTATGGTCAGGTTCTTGTTCAGTGTAAGCACTGCTCCTCTGAAGTCAAGAGTGTGGTGATTTATACCAGCTGAAGCCCTAGCTCAACTTTTTGTAACAGTTAAACTTCTGAGCCTGCAGCTCCTCTCTGAATGCACATACATGTAAAACAATCGGCTGTCTTGTAACTTACCATCCTGCTGCTCCTTGGAGAACTCGATCTGTTGGAAGGAAATCAATCACAAAAAATAGCTTAGGAAGGGGGGGCTGGGGGAGAACCTGTTTGTTTTCTAAAGCATCCAGCTCAATCCATGAGTCATCTTCCAAAACAGCAAAAATCTGGCCTGTCAGATGCGCAGAAGTAATGCAGATATAGCAAAAGAGCTGTTAAGACTAGTGAATATTTAGCATTTGGTAGCCATTATGTTCCCCCCCTTCCTGCTCCCTATTAAAGTTTAACTTTTATTTCACTTACCATTAATTTGGTCAGGAGTGAAGGACTGCAATTGGGAAGAAAAAGAGAGAGAGAAAAGAAGAGAACTAGTACTGCTGAAAATGCACTGAGAGAAAGCAAATAGCACAAAGTAGATGAGGGCTCTCGCATCTGTCTTGCCTAATGTAATTAGGCCATAGCAACCTAAACTAGCAACTTCCCTTGTAAAAATGCATCACCAGACCTATTCTTAAAGATTCTGTTAAAATCTGCATCCCAGGGAAAGCCAAGGTTGTGCCTAGAAGCAACAAAAATCTAAAGGGTCTTAACAAAGCAGTTGTTCATGCACCATCAGGTCATTTACTGTTTTAGTATAGACCCATCTTATTAAGGCTATTTGAAGTAATATTGCTTAACAAGCAGCTCTTTTTACCTTGACATAGAAATTAAACCAATCTCTTAAAGTTTGTGTTTCAAATTAGTTTTTGACAGTACGTTGTTTCATAAAATACTAAACTATGATATTTTCTTATGTAAAAATATTATTATTTTCCATTGCCACTTTAGCAAGTTGCATCCAATTTAAAAAAAAAATGCTTAGCAGACAGCAGTAGCAAGTTGTAACCCTTCTGTCTGAGGAAGACGCCGCGCGTCTACCATTGCCTGGTGCAGAACTTGAGGCCAATTGGAAAACCTCGCATAGTCCTTTAGGTTTAAAGGAGGAAAGCCAAGCAAAACTAAACTGTCTTCTGGACTGTCCTTCCTCTCCCCTCCCACCCCCAGAACTAACTTGAGCGAGAAACCAGATTTACTTATGTAAAATACACTGGCTCATTGCTAACGATTAGCTTTCCAGTGGACCCACCATGGTTGAGAGTTGGAAAAGCAGAGCAGCAGACGGGCAGGAGGGATTAGCTGAGAGGTCTTGAGAGTGGTCCTGCTTTCCTGGTCTTTCTTCCCCCTTATTTATGCGGCGGCGCTGACGGCATTGCCTGGATTAGGTGTCAGAAGGAAGTGGTCCCTCCCCTTGGCGAGTTCTTTAGCTTTCTTAGGGCAAAGTGACAGGAGGCTCCATGTCTTGATCGACATCTTATGATGGCTATTTTTAGGAGGCTGGAAAGGAGCAGGGAGTGGCAAGCAGCAAGTTTGATTCATGTCAGCACTTTCTGGGTCTGTACGGTCAACAGGAGATGTTCCTTGTCTGGACCTACCAAGACTTCCTTATAGGGAAGGGCTCTATTTCTCCAATAAGCTATAAAGTCAGTGAGCAAGGAGCGCTGAGGGGTGCCACGTGTGTGCCCAGCTGGCTGGTTTTACACATGGCTTGCAGGTTGTGTTAGATGCAGCTGGATGGTCCTCGTACCTTTGGGCTTTACTCAACCCCTTATATGGATAATGTAATGCTCAGTGTTAGATGAGTGGTGCTGCTGCTCATCTGCTCAGTGTGATCCATGCGTTGGCACTGAGAAGATGATTAACCTGTTGATGGAGGTAGTGTCCAACTGTGAAGCTCTTCTGCACTGGTCACGTTTTCCAAATTTTGAACACTTTTAAGGGAAAAATCATTTGTGCACTTTGGATCCAGCTATGTTGCTCAGTTAAGAGCTGATGTGGAGATGTACTCTGCAGGGCAGTGGGGTAACTTGTATTCAGAGCAGTCTGTGCTCTCTAGGATACCCTTCCCTAGGGCTGGAGTTAGGCAGGGCACCAGTGTGCCAGCTTCAGAGCTCAATGGTGTGAAGTGTGGTGTGAGGAGGTGCTGCTGAGCTTTTTCTGATGGAGAGGCAAGGGAGAAGCCACGATAGAAGCTAAGACCCCCCAAAGGCTTTGTGGAGGGGAAGGATGACTGTTCATGGTGGGGAGAGGGGTACTTGCTTTTTGGGTTGTGGAGGGGTCATGGTGGGACTACAAGTGGGGAATTTCTAGGTAGGTTGCAGGAGGTAGAGACTGCAGCTTCTTCAGTAGCAACTATCTAGTCCCACCATGTAGAATCCTCCAAACCCAGCTCAAATCTGTGAATTGATGCTGTGAGACACTGTAAAAAGATTATAAAACTTTGCTCCAAACTTCTTCCTTTCCCTGTCACCTCAACTGCGTCAAGAGTGTCGTGGAACCAGGGCAGGAATGGTTGTGTGACAACAACAAACTCCCTGTTGCAAACGCAAATCCCCTCTCTAATCTCAATTGATTTCCTTTTTTAGCATTTGCTGCTCCTGGCTTTCTAATAACAAAATGTGATCAGTGAGGGAAATTTTCATCAGTAGCTCACTTAGTTACCCTGAAGATAAGCATAATATTTCTGAATGTCTCTTTTTCAGTATATTGAGGGCTCTGAAAGAAAGAATCAAATCCAAGCAGACTTAACTTTACTGTTTGGTTTGTTTTTTTTAACTGAACAATCAAGTCTATATGTGGTTGGATTTGAGACATTAACTTCCTGTTGTAAAAACTAAAGATAGAACTGCAAAGAATTTTCTAAGCTCGCTGTTTTAGCCAGAAAACATTCCTTCCAAACAGATTATTCATGTTTTTTGAGAAATATCTGGAAAATATACCAAATATGAAAAATGCTCCACTGCCAATCTTTCACTTTTTTTTCTGCTATTTGTAATCTATAGCCTGTGGGAACCGAGTTGTATTCAGGAAAAAGTGTAGCCATGATCGGGTGTGGTTGCATAGAAAAGGGGGTTGATGCTTTGGTCCGAATTAGGTAACATGGGTTTAGCACAGTGCAGACATCCTGATTAATACTGGCTGGGGCTGGATCTCAGGCAGTGAGAAAACTAAGATAGATCTTGGCCATCAGACCCAATGCATTAATAGAGGAGCTTTCTAAAGACTTTGGCAGAGCTGAAATGTTGCCTGGGTCAGTGCAGTGTGTTGGCTTTTGTGGAATTTTCCTTCTGCCCTTAGCTTCTCACTTTCCAGTGCTGGCAACTGGGAAGTGCTCCCCTGAAAACAGGATTTAAAAAAAAAAAAAAAAAAAATTAAAGGAAAACTTAGATTAATTTTCT
Source organism: Phaethon lepturus (assembly GCF_000687285.1). Lineage (NCBI taxonomy): Eukaryota > Metazoa > Chordata > Aves > Phaethontiformes > Phaethontidae > Phaethon > Phaethon lepturus. The sequence continues at coordinate 49,205 of NW_010525509.1, read as the reverse complement.
TGAACTTCTTTTTTTCTTCCTTCCAGATAACCTTTATGGTTGGCTACAACAAAACTCATCCCAAAGACTTTAGATGTCAAGCAGAAAATAATTGGGGGGTGCATTTGTCTTGGGCATAGAAAACTGACACCTGGATTAGCCATCTGACTTGAATGGGCTATCAAGTATGTATAAATTGAGAAGGGTCTACATATAAGCAGATTGATCTTTTGACCCTGTGAGACTTTGGCTCAGCATTTAGATGAGAAAATACTAGTGCATCACATCAGCCCTTCATTTTATTACTGATTCTTGGATAAAAGCTCACTAGACAGTTTTTCTGTGGAGAAGTATGCTAGCACAGGCATGTTGCATTCACCTGCATTAAGAATTGCCCTGCTTTAAGCCAGTAGGGTCTGACTGGAGCTTAAAATGCTACTTGCTTTGAGTAAGGGCACCTACAAATGGCCTTGGTATAGAAAATACTTCAAATGCTCCTTAAAAGCAATTAAAGGTAAGATTTCTGAGCCTGTAAGGAGCTTTCATGAACTTCAAAATATACAAAGAAATATGTTCCAGTGGTCTGATCTTTGCTCTGATCTTGGCAGTGTTCTCTGCATTTTCAGAGGACATGATGTGTCTCAGGGCTTTAGGGAAGATGTTGAAATTTTAGGGAATTGAGAATGAAAAATTAATGCCCCACCTCGAAATAATGAAAGGTTGACTGAACTGGGAAATGGCCTCAAGTTGCACCAGGGGACGTTTAGATTAGATACTAGGAAAAATATCTTTATGGAGAGAGTGGTCAAGCATTGGAACAGGCTGCCCAGAGAGGTGGTAGAGTCACCATCACTGGAAGTGTTCAAAAAATATGTGGACATGGCACTTCAGGACATGGGTTAGTGGGCATGGTGGTGTTGGGTTGATGGTTGGGCTTGATGGCCTTAGAGGTCTTTTCCAACCTTAATGATTCTGTGAACTGCAACACATAGCAAGACCTGGATTTCTCTAACTTTGTTTAGCCCTTATTTATGGACAAAGTTATTATCCAGGAGGTTATCTGTGCCAAAGAAAAAGGTGGTGTTTTGTTTTGGTTTTTTTTCTATTGTTTTGTTTTTAAGATTAAAGCTTTTCCCTGTATAGTTTGTGACTACCTTCTAGTCACCTTGTTGCTAGGTAGAGGCATTTTGATCAGGTCCCAGTTATATATGGTGGGTGGATAGGGTTGTATGCAACTCTTTATTGCAAGCTAAGCAGAAGACCCAATCTACACAAATCTTTATTTCCAAATTATTACCAAAATGACTAATTTTGCAACAAATCAATGGTTCATGGGCCTTAGGGTCCTGACCTTTAGAGTGTGGTGCTGTGCTCACCTATTTAGACTGGTGAGCACTGGGACTGAGTACAGCTGTGCTGAGTAACAGGTGCTTTGTGCTCACTGAAAATGTGTAAATGTCTGGACAGGGTGAAAAGACGCTGCTGGGAGTTAAAGCATTCAGCTCCTCTGTCTGCTTGTTACCTTTTGGGTGAATTACAGAAAAGGGAGTCATCTTAGGACCTTATTAGAGAGTCATCAGATATTTCAAGGTACTGTCTCTGTAGAAGAGACTGAGAACATATCAGATGTCTTGGAAAATCAGAGAGGAGAAGATTGGAGAGTCCCCTGGGATACTCATTGTATATTTAGCCTTCTATTCAGGACTAGAGGGTTTTTTTTTATTATTATTATTTTTGGGTAGAGATAAGCTAGGATTGTGCCTACAGCAGTTCATGTGATATCTGCTCGCCATTAATGCCTGCTCCTTGATTAATACAGCTGCACATATTTTCTAGTCGACATCACTGGGTGCAGGATTACACAGCGCTCAAACCCCTCTGAAAAGCAGGCTGTCATTCCTCCCATCCCTCACCCCGGTTCGATAGCTTGTGCGATCGATGCCACAGATCTTAGAAAGGCTACTTCTCATTTAAGTAAGAATCAACAGCCTGATGGATTTAACTTCATTTCTTTTGTGAGGTGGAGAAATAGTAGGAGCAGATGAGCTCTTGAGAGAGAGAACTCTCTTTTGAGAACAGAGCTGGCTAGAAATACAAGTGAAGAAAGATAAAAAATGACTACCATTAATGCAGGAGAGAAAATTGCATGTGTGAGATACCATGAGGTTTGGAAGAATAGTTCAAAATCTGTTTGAGTTTAATTGACGTAACTGCAGATGAATTTGAAACTTTTCTAAGCATTCTGTCTAACTTTCCAGCTTGTTTACTTTTAAAGCTTGTAACTTCACAGTTGCGCAAAAATTTCTGGGTGAGCTTTGCCTATTAATGTGCCATTCTGAAACGTCTGGGAGTGAAATGTGCTCTAGCTGCCATGTTGATCATACCATTTTGAACAGATTTCATTGGCTTCATGGAGGGAAGTGTGTTCAGTTGTGCTCATTTGTAAAAATGTCTCTTTTCTAATCACATTTAGTTTTGTGTGAATGTGTATAATTGAGAAGATGTGCAAGCAAATGTGAGGCTCTGGAGCCCTGCTGTCAGAGGGATTTGTTGTTTTAACATGCCTCCCCGTGGCAGTGTTAGAGTATTAACATTATTTAAACTATCACTACTTGACATTTAAGTGCTAAGCGGTAAACCAGCCAGCTGAAAGTGTTTTTTGGCAATGGATATAAGATGTAATAAAGCCTTAGTGAAGTGGGGGCAAATTTCCAGCTTGGTTGTTTCATATCTCCTTACAGACAACTTCTTTCTTTACTTGTCATTGGCTAAATTAGTTACCTTCTTCTTGCCTTATGTAAGATAAACTCAAATATCTTGTTACTATATGTTACAATCTCTCTGTGCTCTAAGGGGGGTTAAAACAGTATCTTAGAAATATTGTGGGGTGGTTTTGATTTATTAGTTGAGTGAAATGCTCTGCCACACAACCGCTGTTAACACTTGAAATTACTCTGTGAGCTCTTAAAATGTTACTCTCTGTATAATTTGCTTTGAATTCCACTGTTTCTACCAAAGTTTGGCACTTTGCAGACATTCCAAAGGCTATAGGTATCATTGTTTTAAATGCTGCCAAAGCCATGATTTACTAAAGAACGGATCCTGTAAAAAATAATTTTCCAAATATTTTTTCAGGTTAGCAGACATAAGAAAAAGTGCCTACTAATATATATATGCATAGTCCCTACGTTTGAGGGAGTCCTTGATTAGCAGCATTTTAGGAAGAAAAGGACGCAAGATTCTTCTGAAAACTGCGAAGAAAGCTAAGTGCTGGCTTTTCTGTTTGCTTTTCCTTCTGGTTTTCAACAGTGTCCCAAAAGGATGTCTTGGTGTGTGGCTGAGTCTGATGTCCAGGTTATCTGTCCTGGGACACCTTTAAGCCTTGCCTGTGCAGTGATTTAGCAACTGCTATCATCGTGGGTCTGGCATCAGTGGTGGGGTTCACTGGGGCAAGGGATTTGGCTGGGGCTGCTCTGCTCCAGGATGGATCCCAAATGGTGCTGTCTTAGCGGTGAAAGCGGTAGCAGGAAGCTGGTCAGGATGGTGTCAGATAGGCACCTTTACATCTCTTAAGGCTAAGTCATGTTTGTGCTTGTCCCCTTCCTACCTGAAAGAGCACTTGGGACTGGTGACCTTGTCTAATGGGTATATCAGTCCTAGGGAAACTTTCTGGAGTCATCACTGGAGCTGGATCAGGCATAATCTGAACGTCTGTGCCAAAAATTTCAGGCAAAAACCTGCCAGTTCCTAAGAAAGCCCTTAGCACTATGAGTAAAGCGACTGTTAACATTCCTGTTCTCACTCCACAGCTTCACGTGGAGTTTGTCTGCAGCGTTAATAGCTCTCTGAGCGCTTCAGCTGACATTTGCAGTCCTGCTTGCCCTCCAGCCCAGAAGCTTTTTGTCAGTGCATTTTAGTGCGTTTATCTCTCTCTGGTTATATCCAATGCAATGTCTGTTCACAGATGACCTACTTGAGTAGTGAATGTAATAAGAATAAGGACACATGGAGAAACACTTTTTACTGCCTTAAGAGCTCTGTATTTAAAAACAAATGATCACACATTTGCAAACACAGGTTTGCTTCCGTGCAGCAGGCTTTGTCATGCATCACACAGTTACACAAGGCCTTAGCAAGTCTTTACTAGTTGACAGCTTTTAGTTATTTTCCCCCTAAAGATGTGGGTAGCTTATCTGCTGTTGAGCATGGCATAATTGGTGTCCTGAGATTTCAGTCTTGAAAAGACCAGCATGTGAAACCTTGTGTGCCAAATTGAAGTCACTTAGGCTATGGATACTTGCAAGAACCCAATCTCTGTCTGTGCTCAAGAGAGGATACTCAGGTGTATCCTTGAAATAAAGGGCCTGGTGTGTGATCAGAGTGCTACACGTTCAGATTACCATCTGCAGAGCAGAAGCCTATGAAGGACTGCACTCAGCATCTCCAGCACCCAGATCCCAAAACATTGCAGTTAATGCTATGAGCCTGGGCTCAGTCCAAGGATTCATTGTGTGTGCTGGGAAGGGCCCTTAGATTTCCAGTGAAAAACCCACACACTTTTCCTGTTAGTGATAGGGACCGAGTTAAATGGATTTGGGCACTATGACGTTTATCCATTTCCCACTGCCTCAGTTACAAAACCAAGCTTGAGACATCCTCATCATTAATGTCTCATCCCAGTTGTTGCAGACATAGACTCATAGTAGTGCTGTTTGGCAGCTCAACGTTTCTTCTCTCTCAAGCTTGTGAGGGAGAAGGAAGTTGACAAAATAGATAAGCTATCTTTTGGGGAGTGTTCTTGGCCAGTTTTAATTACAGAATTCTCGGGAGTCTCTTAAGAAAATTACCCATATGGTCATTTTGCTTTTAATCAGTTTGCTTTTAATTACCTTTAATTTAATTCTTAGATGCATCCATTACCCTGTTCTTCTTTTCTCAGTTATGATTTCATCTTTAACGTTTGTACCTATTGTTCAAATCCAGGCCATGCTAGTAATAAGGAAAACTGGAAGTATAAATTTGGTCTGGAAAGGCTTGTGCAAAGAAGATTGAATTTTTCCCGAGTTTGGGGAAAAGGGTCTTTACATTTCCATTTAAAAACAAATTCTTCCTCCCTGCCTTGATGTCCTCCTGTGGTTGTTGTACTGTAACCTAAGGTGAGCTGAGGGAAGGCTGAGTTTAGTGATTTGAGTCTTGAGCAGTTAGGTATTCCTGTTATTTTTATAGCCAATAGATGGTGCTCAAAAATAGAAAATCCCATATCAGCTGCTATTAGTACTAGCAAATCACCAAGTATTTCCTTTAATTGGATTAAAGTGGGGAAAAAAGAACAGAAGAGGGTGAAAGGCCTGTCACAACTCTGATGGTGACAGGCAATTTTGGGGTGCCTGCATTTGCAAGAACCCAGCTTGAGACCTTTTAAGGAATAAAAAAAAAGCCTAACTTTCAAAGTGTGCACCCCAAAAGGCTCATAAAACCAGATTCCCTGAACATGGGTCACACAGGGTATCTGAGAGAAGGGGTACCACCAAAAGAAAGTTTGTAAACCACCTTCTTGCTTGTTTTAGAGAATATTATGGTCTCTGATGACAATTTAAAATGAAGTGCAATGCCAAATGTGGCTTATTGGGCTGCTGTAAACCCATTAGGCACCTCTATCCTTACCCACTCCAGGTGTGACAATTAGAAGGGTCTTGGACGTCCCTTGAGGAGACATCTCTGTCCCTGAGGAGTGGAGGGGAGCCCACTTGATGCCCTTGTTCAAAGTGCTGAAGGCTATGAATTCAAGGCCTGGTAAATCAGCACAAAGACCCTGCCCCAGGACAGGATTGCTCACTGAGTCCTGGTCAAAAACCTAGTTTTAAGTACTCTCTGCCTCCAAAGTTTTGCTGGAAATTATTCTGTGCCTTTTCACATGCTGAGACTTTTGTGGCTGAATGGAAGGATTCAGAATTAATTAATGCCAGTTAAGGGACAGGGCAAATTTGTATTCCTGACTGTCTTCTGAGAAGTGATTTGCCTGGGAGATGTGGCATTGTTTCCCTTCACTGCCTGATCTCTCAAAGGGTGAAAAAGGGTAACCCAGGGTGGTTGATTGGGACCTTGAGAGGTTGTCCAGTCCCTGCCCCTTCTCCAAGGCAGGATGAAAGCCACCATTGTTGTTCCTGGTACCTTCTCGAAAAGCCCAGCACTGGAGGTGCTACAGTCTACCTAGGCAGCCGTTGACTGATGTGGAGTCTCAGGTGAGAGGGGAAGGTCAGGGACAGAGGGGACATGTGTCACCCTCGTGGGTAGCGTGGGTTTCTGCATCACCTTGTGGCCATGACTGTGTGGTTGGCTAGGCTCCCCCTGCTGTGGGGGAGGCTCTGTCCACCCTTGAAGCTCCTCTGAGACACCCTGCTCCTTGCCTGGTAAGGGCACAACGAAGAGCGGAAGAGATAGTGATATCATGCTAGTGATAAGCATGCAGGGCAGGGGGCTGTGCCACCATCACATTGTAGGGCAGTCCTGTAGCCTCTGTGACAGTGCTCATACCTTCACTTATTTGCAAATAGGATTAGTAATGCTTATGTGCTGCCGTTAGTGTTAAAATAATAGTTTTATCTTGCTAGCCCAGGTTTTTTTTCCCCCTCTTCAAAGAGGAAAATATTTTGTCAGATATTACCTTTCAAAAGAAAGAATTTACGGAAACTGTCTTCTTTTATCAGTCTGAATATGACAAAACCAGGAGCGTTCTCTCTGTGCTACCAGTATATATTTCCTGCCATTATAGAGAGCTGTCTAGGAAAAGGAGTGAACTGCAGAGATGCCTCAGACTGCAGCCTGCCAGTTTTTCGCCGGTAATACACTAGTAAGTCTATTTATGTAAAGATAGATTAGCTAGGATCACTGGAGTTGAAAATTCTATTTTCTTCTAATGAACTGGACATAGAAAGCTATCAAATCATATTAAATTATTTAGTAGGAAATCTAGCTTGCGTTCCTTTTCATCTCTGGAAATGAGTGAAATGTGAGGTCTAATCTAATTTTCAGATAGTACTCTCAAAACCAGTGGGCTTTTCATGTAGCCTTTACTATGATCACTCAAGGTATTTCAAAATGTATTTTTTCCCTTACTCTTGTTTTGCTTTACTCTTGTTTTACTTTGCCGGTGGGTTCAGCTTCAATGTTATGAGAAGCTACATACTGTTTCAGAAAAACACTGACTACTGATTGTGAAAACTGAAGTAAAGGTCAAGAAATTTCACTAAATGGGTCATGATCTGAGGACTGTATGTATTAAGATACCTGAAACAGAATTCATCATGAGATGGAAGTGAGTAGGTTCTATTAAGGGTGTTTGTACTCCTTCTTTTCTCCATAATAGGCATGACTGCTTATGCAGAATTTAGCAAATTGGTCCTGGGACCAACCAGCTTGTCAGGTAGGTGGAGAATAACTATTTATAGTCCTACCCAGAGAAACTGGTTTGTCTCTCCATCTCTTTAACCACTTAACCTCCCTCTCCTCTTTCCTAAGTAAAGAGTTTCCCAACATGGAGGAGTTTTCCTAGAAGGGTCAAGGCAACAATCAGTGATGTTGGTTGGCATGCAAAGTCTAAAGACACTATGAGATCAAATGGAAATGTAGTCAGAGGGAAACCTCTGAAAGAGCCTTCCTCTTTGTTGCTTTCAGTTTGCAGCAAATTGCAAATTCTGAGCAAATATATAAAGGTGAGAGGAAATCACTTGAAATGCTTCCATCCATAGCTTTCTAGCTCATGATGTCTATCAGTTTGTTGTACAATGCAAATGAAAACAGCTGAAACAGCCAAATCCCCCTTTTTTTTTTTAAATCTGTTCTGTTTCTGCTTTTAAAGACAGCTATGCTGATCTCAAAACACATGACCAAGGAGTCACTAGGTGGTTGCACAAATTTAGAAAGGAATTTGAGGGGGAACTGCAAAATAAAGTTTGGTTTTAGTACAGTGCTATGGGAAAACATTGCACTTCAAGTTTCAGTAACCTTTTCCGGTCCTCATGCACGTATTTTAGGGATTTGGGGGTGGGAGTTGGTTGTTTTTTCTTTTAAATTTGACTTTACTAAACAGGTCAGGCTGTTACTGATTTGGTAAAAAATTCTGAGGGCCACACTCCGAAACCCTTTTGAAATCACTTGGCTTCACTCTTGTGTTAAATCATGCGCCATGCCTTACACCCCTCTAGCTACTAAAACAATCAAAAGCTCAGGCAGGTCAACAAACCCATTGACTGAGGTTACTCATTCATTTCACCGCAGTCCCTGAACTGGAACCAAACACATGCAACACTTCACTGCAGGTCTCAGCCAGGACTCTGCTAAGTTTCCCCTTTGGGAACGCTTCGGGTCCGCAATCAGCACGCGTTCATCCATTTACCTTGATGCTCTTGAGATCGATTGCAGGTTCTTTGGGTTTAGCTGGCGCGGGTGCTGGTGCTGGCGCGGGTGCAGGTGCTGGTGCTGCCGCTGGTTTCTTTACGTCCTTCTTTGGTGCCATTTTGTGTTGCTTAAACTTGAAAGTAAAGGTGCTCCTCCCCAAAAAAACTTAAAAAAAACCCAAAACAAACAGCAGCCCTTAAAAGTGATTCCCGGGAGAGGAGCAGTGGTCAGAATGAGCTACAGCCTGTGCCCTCGAGGTGGACCCAATGTGCTAAACTCTGTAAGGGCATATATATATTTCACGTAGTGCTTCGTACAGTCCTGCCACATGCAGCTGGATTGGACAGCTTGCTAATCAAGGGGGATGTCATTCCAACTCGAGCTATAAATGGAATATAAGAGTTCAGGGCTTCATAAGATCAAGGGACTTTCAGTGGCTTTTCCCCCCCACCCCCCTCTTTAAAAACCCCAACCACCTCCCCTGTATTTTTTTTAATGTGTGCAAAGGAGAGGGAAATATGACAAACGCAGTTTCAGAACTGCTGTTGAGATTCAGGCATGGATTGAACAGTCCTTTTTCTCATCAGAATTTCAGTTCTGCTTAAGTAATAAATCTTCTTTCTTTCCTTCTCTCCCATTTTCCCCTACGCCTGTGTAGCGCTCCAGGAGGATTTGGTTTCACGTAGGAATTTTGACTTTCATGGCTGGGAAGATCATCAATTTCCAACCTCATTTGCCTCTCTCCCCACAGTCTCTCACTCCTCCTCTGCTTCCTTCTTTTACAAGGAAGTGTTGATCAAGCAAAGGCTCTGGGTGTTTAAAAATAAAGCAGACAAATATGGAAAACACTGCAGTACCTTCAGCCAAGGCATCTCTCCTAGACCCCAAGTGTCTTTCAGCTGCTGTTCATACTATTCCTTTCTATCATGTTAAGACTGTTTAAAATTGAAAATTGCTTCCTTTAATCTTTTCCTTTGATCTTTTTCCTCTCATAGGGATAAGCTGTGCCCTGGTAGAATGGAGATCAGCTGGATGTTATGTCTTCCCACACAAAAGATTTCCTTTTTGTAATACATTTATGATTGGAAACTAACCATCAAGCAAAGGAGGCACTTCTGTTTTCACCTTTTTGCCTGTCCGTCCTGTGGTTTTTGTTTATCTTTCCACCCTTTAGTTTCCTGATGGACCTCCCTGTTCCCTGTGATCTCCAGGAGACACAATTTTCAGGAGAAGATGGCTTTTCTGTTTTCAGTAGACTTTTTCCACCACAGCAAAACAGCTTCTAACTCTTTCAAACCTGATGGTTCCCCCGGGACCATATAATGGGTATTTTCTGCAGAAAAATCCAGGACTTACTGATTGTTCTGCCCTAGTCCAGCAATCTCCCATTTACTCTCCAAACTCCTGAAGTTCTGTGCTAGTAAGTGCAAAGATTTTGATGGGGTCCTAATTTCTGTCTCATGAACTATACTCTGGGGTGTTTTGTAACTATTTAGAGCCTGAAGGCCTAGAAACTCTGCATCCAAAGTCTGGCAGGGTATCCAAGCACTTGCATTTTAGATTAATGTGTTTTAAGGGAGGTAAAATTACAAAAATGCACACCAAAAAGAGGGATGGAGAGTGGCTAAAGGTGAATTTTCATGTAAGAAAACCTGTGCTCAGAGCTCTTTTTTGCTGCAGCCCATGACCTTAAGCATGAGGCTTTTTGGAAGTTGAGTCATCTCTTTTGAATGAATAGACCTACACTGATGCATACAATTTGAAGCTGTGGCTCAGTCTCTGTTTTAGAGAACACAGACCAAGAGAGATTTTATTTTGTTTTTTCTGCCTTTATAAGTTTTGTGAATGCTTTGAGACAAAGAGCCTGTGATTTATGAGCTCTTCTGGCTGCCTTCAAGGTGCTTGATGGAGGGATCCCAGCTCTGCTAGTCTGCCCAGGAAGGTGATGGCATGGCCTCTGCTGTACCATTGCAGGTTAGCAGGAGCCTGTGGGCTGTCATCCCTGAGGGGCCTGCTGAGGCCATCCCCAGTGATGCTGATATTTTACATTGTGCAAACCAAACATTAGCAAAATCCACCAGCAGAAATGTATCCTGGGATAACTTGGGTGGAAATAGTTTAAAATAATCTATGAGAACTTGTAAGTAATTGCAAGAAAGAACCAGTGATGATCTAAGAATTTTTAAGGTCACCTGAGGTTTGTAATGAAATAAGCCTGAAAGCCACCATCAAATATATTTTAAAAGGTAGATGGGCTTTCAAAAATCTAGCATGAACTTGATGCTGGCTCTACACAGTGTGGCCTGTCTAAGAATACAGATGCATCTGGACATGCTTCATCCTACCAGAAAAAGAGGTCTTGTGCAGAGCTGCCACAAAATAATTGTATGTTGATCAGGTGAGAAGATAAACAGGTGCGGAGGGGGAGGATGGCGGGTCCTTAATTCAATTGCTGGGTTGATTTGGATCCAGTCAGTTTTCTGGGCTTGGGACAGGATACCATGGGTTTATCTGCCTGGCAAGCTTGGATCTTTCCCAGGACATTTGTGGGAGTGCATCAGGTCTGTCCCGAGGGAGCACGCTTGTCCCAGGTGATGCAGAGGACACGTGTCCCTGTGCTCTTGTATGGGAGCTGCCATTCACAGGTCTCTGGCGGTGTTGTGCCATCTTGCCCTGGGCTGCAGGGCTCATTCCAGGGGCTGCAGCAGGAAGGCTCCTCTTCTGCTTTTGGCAGTAGCTTCATGTGAGCAGGAATACTAGAGCAAACCCTAAGCCTCTCCCTTGTGCTTGCTGGGACTTGCTGAGATCTGCTTCGAAGGGAAAGCAGCAGCAGCTGGGGATGTGAATTATCACTGGCATCTGCCTCATTGGGTGCACAGCTCCTGGGGAGTGTATGGATGCCTGTATCCTGCAGGAGAATCCATGTTGAGGGGAGGCATAATGAATGGTGACAGAGCTTCAGATTTCACAAGGCCTCAGAAAATCCAGTAGTGAGAAAGCTGCTGGTTGGAAACCATGCCCTCTTAGTCCTGCTACTCACTGAAACAGAGGTCAGCTTGCTTAGGGCTTGCCCGGTTTTTACAAATGGTTTAATTAATGAGGATGCAGTTCTGGCCAACACAAAACTTTTATGCGTTTGGATTGCATTTAGTTGAATTAATATAAGGGAAGTGTCTTTTCCATCTGGAGCATTGACATGATTCATTTGGACACTTCTGAATTGGAATATGTTCCTTTTTTCAGGCTAAAGTCACATAGAGGTGGCATTGATTTGCAGCACCAGATGGGAAGTGGGAGTTCCTGCACTGGGCTGCACTCCCTGTGGAATTACTCTGGAGTCTCTGCCTTTCTGGTCCGATTTTAACAGGATGGCTCTGTCCTGGGGTTTCCTATAGCCCATGGAGTCCGGCCTTCCTCCTCCAGGAGGAGGGAGGCAATGGTTTAAACTCATGCAGTGAAGTAGGAGACTAGATCTCCTATATTTAAGTGGAACATGCAAACTATGGAGCTGTTGGATGAAAGGGTGAGCACTGCTGCTTCTGCTGTTTCACAATGAAATCCCTTTGAGACTTTTGCCTTTTGCTGTCTAAAATGTCTGAAAATGCAATTAACTTCCCATTTTGCCAGTAACTTACAAACAAGGTACTTGGTTTTTCATTATCCACATAGGAACTTTATTTTCCTTTTACACTTTTGATACGTCCACCAAGCCACACATGGTATAATGACTGCCCAAGAGACATTTCTACTAGCCACGATGTATCTGCAGTGTTGCACAAGTGGTCAGAAGGTAAAGCATGCTTCTTCCAGGGTAAGTTGCTCAGAAGAGCTTAGGCCAGTGGTTTCCTTCTGGGTGCTTTACTGTGCTCAAGATAGCCAGGGCAGCCAGAGGTCTGGTTTAGGAGGCCATAGAAGAATAGATCCATTTTGGGGCAAGTTCATGCTAATTTATATGCCTCTACTCTATGACCAAAATGGCCACTGTGAGTTTAGTGTGTCTCTGAGTGCCTGCTTCAAATGTGGTTTCCTTGCTTCGTTTTGTGAAATTTTTGGTGAGTTGATCACAGGACACCAGACTGAGCACTATGGAGAGTGGTGTTGGTCACTCAGAAGGCTCTGGTGGGAGTTTGCTTTCAGGCAAGGTGTGTAACACTGAGAATATAGACAGTGTTTACAAATACCTAAGGACAGTCAATCTATTTCAATCTCTTCTCGGAGTGTTTCTGCTGTTTCCTACACACTTATCTTCCATCGCTTCAGCTGTCTGACATGTTCTCTCTTTCCTGTGATCAGCTCCTGTCTGACTCCTGTTGCTGTTACATATGTGCCGTGTTCCTCTTCTGAAGGTTGCATGGCTGCAGTGGCAGCAGGGCAAGTTGCAAGTGTACGTGTACCGTTCGGCAAGCAACGAGCTTTGAGAACAATTGCAGTGGTTTGAAGCTGTGTCCTGGTACAGCCACCTACTTTATTCAGCCCATAAGTGGGAAGTGATCCCTTTATCCAAAGTTACAAGAAGTTTAGGGAAGTTCATGGAGAAGCCTTTTGAACACAAACAAGGGAGGTTCAGTGAAATTCAAAACTAATAGGTGGGAATGATGTTTTTTCCAACACCAGTTAGATTGTGAAACCTGCTGCTGGGGCCTATTTGAGGCCAAGAACCTAATAAGATGCAGGAAGGAACTGGGCATTTAGGCAGTTATCAAGAATATCAGAGTTACTATAATTCAGAACAAATTTTGAGGGAATATATAATCCATTTCACTGTGCTTAAGGCATGAATTGCTAGAGACTGGGTGCATTTTTCCACCCCAAGATGCTGCAGAGATCCTTGTGCTCTCTTAAATGTGTGGCTCTGTCCATAAAAGAGGGATTACTACCTTGTCTGGACTGCTTGTCTGGTTTCATTCTTGCGCATTTCACCACAGGCTTAAAGTAACAAGCCAGAGATCTACTGCCAGAAAACTCTCAAGATTCAGGCTGTAATGCTGTGTGCAACAGGGTGCCTAATTAATCTACTAATCATTTGGCTTTGTCAATGCTCACAATGTGCAAGGCGCTTTCAATATGGATAGCAAATGGCTTTGCTTTTCTAAGATGCTTGCAGCTGCAGGGCACCCTGATAAGCTGTGGAAGCTTGTGCAGAAAGACTCAAGCCCCAAAAATGGCCAGGTCAGCATTTTTCAGGGTGTTGGTCCAAGGAGGGTGCCCTGTCCTCGGGAAGGTGATCTGGGAGCAGGGCATAGCATGGGAGGAGACCTGGAGGTGACTGTGCAGGAATGTCACCAGCAGACAGTCAGGACTGGCACCATGGAATTTGCAGGTGGTGGGAAATAGGGCAGTGATGGATGAGCACTGGAAACAGCATTATATAATGGCACAAAGGTTGGATTACGTGCACAAACGAAGGGCTCTGTTGGCTCGAGGGAGGTGATGGGTGTGTTTTGAAGGAAGGATTTGCCTCTTGGCTCCTTCAAGTGCTGCGTAAGGCATTGGTAGCCTGAATGCAGTCAGGGGCATGCAGCACTCACAGGGCAGTGTAGGCTGAAGTCAAACCATGCTGAAAGAACAGGCAAAAGAATGAGTATCTGAAAAAGGCGAAAGAAGGCACCAACTGGCGTGCCACATATAGCCTACGGCTGACTTAGCACTTGTGCTGCATTGCCCTCCTGCTCAAGGTTTTCTAATTCTGTCCCAGACGATGTCAGTGTCCTCCAGCAACTGGCAGTGAGACATACAAGGCATTCCTTGGAGAGCTGGCAAGTATCTCTGCCATCCCCCTGCCTCACCCCAGGAGGGCCAGTGAGGTGGGGAGTGGCTTCCTGAAGGTGTGCCTGCTTCTCGGCTCTTGCTGGACAGCTTGGGGGCTGCCTTCAGCTCATGTTCAGACAGCACACCTTCCCAATGCCAGCGTTCCCTGAGGGAGAAACAGCGTCAACCAAGTGTTCTTTGCAGTTTGCTTTCCACTGTCCTGTAGAGCTTTCGATCACTTTTTGGCACCTCAGTTTCCTCTGCACGAGCATGAGTTTATAGATCACTGAGGAACGAGGCTCTAACATGCAAGTCCCCGGCTAAATGTAACCAAAATATGCATGAGCAGGGCTGCGCCTTGCTCCCGTTGCCCAGCTCCTTCAGCAAGGACTGTTGTTAAGGCAGAATGTGCGTATCAAATCCCACCAGGCAGGACCCTTTACCGAGGAAAGCACTAGCTGATGGGCCCAGAGGGGTGCTGTGTAGTTTTAAGTGTAAAGATTAGATACTGCATAAAATGTTAATCTTGTCATGTTCTCTTGCACTACATAGGATAAAATTCCCTTGGTGCTGCTTTGGGCAATTGGGATTCCTGCGGCTTCAGGGACCCACAGCCTGTGAGTGAGTTGCAGAGATTCGCTTTCTTTCCATTCCTCTCTTTTCCCTGGAGTGTGCAGCAGAGGAATTAAATTACTGCCCATTTAAAATGAACTGTGTCTTTCTCAGATCCCATTTTAATTTGCTAGGAGGTGGAGTGACTTCAGACTTGGAAAGGGCATTAAAGGATAGCTAAGTATATGGCACAGAGTCCCCACATACCAGCATTGCTTGGAAGGTTTCATTGTGACTTATGGGGCATCAACCTCCTTTCTTTTTTTCTTCTTTGTTTTTTTGTTTTTTTTTTTTTCTTTACCCTCTCCCTCTCACTTTCGACTTAAAGTGTTCCAGAAGGTCTTGAGTCAGACCAGGATCTAAAGGCCAAACTGGCTGGTGGGATATATCACCAGTCTTAACATGCTGTGGGTTACGTTTTGCTGATTTCTGTTAGGGATGGTCTGGGCTTGAAAACTCAAAACTTAAAGATCATACCTGTTTTTAGGAAATCTGGCCCTGTCACAATCTAGACCTCTTTTTCTCTTTAGCCATTGGTAAGACTTCTTCTTGATGATTGGTGGTATGGATAGCCTTGAAGTCCTGAAGCTTGGAGATGTGAGCATCACTCCGTGATCACATGTTCTCTGTCCTTGTCATTGAAATCTTGTCTCTGCCAAGCATGTGGTCTGCATTTGCTTAAATATTGCAAAATGCCCAGACACTCCAAAATGTGCTTGGTACACCAGAACACCTTGTTTTCCAATTGCATGCATGCGTCTTGTTGTTGTGTTAGAATTTATGTAGTATGTAGCTCAGTCATATGAACCTTACAAAGCTGAAGAAGTTCAAGGCCAAGTGCAAGGTCCTGCATGTGAGTTGGGGCAATCCCAAGCACAAATACAAGCTGGGTGGAGAATGGATTGAGAGTAGGCCTGAGGAGAAGGTCTTGGGAGCATTGGTTGATGAGAAGCAGGACATGACCTGGCAATGTGCACTTGCAGCCCAGAAAGCCAACCATATCCTGGTCCGCATCAAAAGCAAGCATGACCCGCAGGTTGAGGGAGGGGATTCTGCCCCTCTACTCTGCTCTCATTAGACCCTACCTAGAGTGCTGCGTCCAGCTCTGAGGCCCCCAACGTACGAAGGACATGGACCTGTTGGAGCAAGTCCAGAGGGCCACAAAGATGATCGGAGGGCTGGAGCACATCTCCTGTGAAGAAAGGCTGAGAGAGTTGGACTCATTCATCCTGGAGAAGAGAAAGCTCCCAGGAGACCTTATTGCAGCCTTCCAGAACCTGAAGGGGGCCTACAAGAAAGCTGGAGGGAGACTTTTTACAAAGGCATGTAGTGATAGGGTAAGGAGTAATGGCTTTAAAGTGAAGGAGGGTAAATTTAGATCAGATATAAGGAAGAAATTCTCATCACTATGAGGGTGATGAGGCACTGGAACAGGTTGCCCAGAGAGGTGGTAGATGCCCTATCCCTGGAAGTGCTCAACACCAGATTGGATGGGGCTTTGGGCAACCTGGTCTAGTGGAAAGTGTCCCTGCCATAGGCAGGGGAGTTGGAACTGGATGATCTTTAAGGTCCCTTTCCAGCCCAAACCATCCTATGATTCTGTGACAGGCAAACCTTGAGACAGCCCATCAAGAACGAAGTTGTAGGAATTAAAAATTTTTGGCTATTTCCATGTCTAGCAGTAAGTATTTTGGGTTTATGGAACCTATGTAGGTTTCAGATAATACTTCTGCATTTTGAATCGTATCCATGAAAAGGATACTTTTCACTATCTTTTCACTACTTTTTCACTATTTTGATCACTATCGTGTGATCAATCATATTGTATGTATCTCAGAAAACTGTTTTAAGAATCTAAGTAGCATTGTCAAGGCTCCTGAAGCCCTCATGGAGAGCCACACAAATATCTAGAAAATAAACTGTATTGTGATTGTCTGAGTGGACACAAATGAGCATAAAGCATTTGATGAGCTCCTCCTTTCTCAGGAGTAACTATGAGAGTGTTTCTGAGCATCCTGTGTAAAAAGTGTCTGTATGTAGAGACTTGGCATAGAAAGATGAAGTTGACATTTGGTTTGGAGGTCTGGGAATTTGAGGCTATTGTGTCTGGTGGCAATGTTTCCTGTGGCACCCCAGCTGTAGCATCCCTCTGTAATTGCCACTGTGCCTTTGATCCAGCCTCCCAGCCATCATGGTGCTCAGCTCGATGTTGTCTATGCACTTGTGTTCTTCCATAGCGTTAACAGATGCTTTCTGTGATGGCACTGTGTCCTCTTACCCAGCAGGATTTTCATTCCCAGTGTCCGGCCCATGGCTGGAGAGGTGTCCTCCAAACAGCAGGCAAAAGGAGGCTGCAGGCAGGGCCTGGCAAGGTTTCCTTGCGCTTCTCTAGCCAGACAGGGCTAAAGTGTCCTCTTAGAAATGTCACAAGATGATGATGTGGGTCCCTTAATGCCTTTAGTGGGAGAGTGGAGACTCAGCAACCAGTTGTACTGCGGTCCAAGGGGACAGAAGTATCTGGCAGCTCACAGGAGGTAGGAAGGTCTCACTGCTGCCAGCAATACACTGGATAAACCTGCCCAAGCTGTTTAAAACTAGCTGTGATGGAGCTTGACCTTTTGTGTTGTGCTTCTAACACCTCTGCATTCCCTCTGTGTGTGAAAACAAACCTTGGTAAAGCACTGCGAAATTCTCCCATTGAAGCCGCTTATGGGTGCGAGCCTGTTTTTTGGGGAGCAGTGATGTATGTACATTTAACGTCTCTCCTCCAAGATCTGTCAAGTATCTATGCTGGCTTTCTTTAAATAGCCCGCTGCTGCTGCGCACCTTATTTAGCTGTGGGGAGGCAAGTGACACAGTGATGCTCAAGAATGTCATTTTGCTTCTCATGTGACCTGTGAGATCAGAGGTTGTTAGTGGGAGCTATACAGTGACTCTTACAGAAGGTGCTGCAGGACCTGGAAATCCTGAGGGTTTGGGTGAGATCTTGGGCTGAAGGGACCACCTGGGGGGCACCTTCTAGCCATAGGGAGTGACTGAGCACCTTAAACACCAATGAAAGTTTAATGTGCCTCGTGTTTGGCAGCCAGTGCAAGCTGCCTCTGCCTCCATCTGCAGCTTTTTTAACTATTATGTTTAAAGTTGCTATTTCATACAAGATGCATGTAATCAGGACTTTGGAGGTCCACTTACAGAGTGCGATATGAGCAAGGTTTCAATTTCAGCCACTTCTGCTTGAAAAGCCAGCCCTGAGGGTTTTTCTCCTGCTTGTTAAACTTCTGTCAAAGTCAGTTGCTCTGCAATATGAGATGCCTTCAGAGCTGCCAGCGAGAGGCTGATGACATGCTTTATGAAGACTCTTACCCCTAAAAGTAGTTCAGAAATGCCTGTTATTTTTATTAAATACTTTTGTCCCAAACTCATCTCTCCCAAGCAACTCTGTTAAGCTGATAGAACTGCAGCAGTTGGCTGTGGGCTGCAGTGTGTGTATGTGCAGGTGTGACTTTTAACCCTTTTTGGTTATAAGGTTATTTCTACCTTTCTCCTTGAGAAATATTGGATCACAGAAGTGGGAACAGCAAGTGCAGCTGGACCCTAAGTGCCAAACCTGATTTGGATGAATGGTTGTAGCAAGGACAGTTTAAATGATAGCGGTAGGTACAGTGGAAGAAGGCTTCATTTCTGTAGCTTTGGGGACTCTGAAATAGGTGGGAGATCAGATCCTGAAAGATGATGCTGCTGTGCAAGACTCGCCTGTCACAAACTCCAACCTCATGACTTCTTCAAATTAGTTGTACCATCCTTTTTGTTTGAAATTTTTTACCCATTCATTTTGGCAAATGAATTTTAGTTTCTGTGTCTGTCAAAGATGGGTAAACGTAACAATTCACAACTTAAAATCTAGACAGTCTTGATTAACAAGTAGACCACATAATATTTTTATTTCCTGCCTGGTTTGTCTAACTCTCAGAATGTGATGCTGGCAGAAAACTTTTGCGGTAACAACATTAGCTTTAAGCAAATATTGTGGAAAAACTTTTGTAAAGTAAATCGATTTGATGAAGACTTTTGCCAACTAATATAAAACATTCCCACAAGATGGAAATGATTTAGAAATTCAAGTGTGTATTTTGTAGTAATTTTTTTTTTTTCTGTACTTATACAACAGTGTTATCCATGAAGGTTTTTACAAAAAGCAGACATACTTTTAATCTTATGTAAAAATGAAACACTAGTTTCTGGTATTTATCTGCTATTTCAGCAATAGTCTGTGGCACCCGTACTGTCCCAAGAGAGCAGAACTCCAGTAGTGTATTGCAACTGGTGTGATAAAACAAAATAGTTGGCTTCACCACAAAGGACCTTTCTCTGCCTTTGCGATCTCAAACACCTTGTCGTAGCGTAACCTGCCTCAGGAGTATAATAGGACGATCCCTGGCAAGTGTCGGGCTATGGATGAGGGATCCAGGTAGCCATGTTGTCTCCAGGTGTCTGTTGCGGTGGTGCGTTTCTGCCTGGCGAGCACTGATGAATGTTGCTTTGGCTCCCCTTTATTGGTGATGTGTTTTGTGGCTGATCCCCTGTGGGGCACATGGAGTTGGTTTTGTTTCCTGTTAGATGTCTAAAGTAAACAACTTAGCTGAATGTTTGAATACTTTTAACTAGCAATAACACAAAACTGTGTGTGCTGCAGTGAACACAAGCCAGTGCTTTTCCTTCAGAAACTGTTGTGAAATCATCTCGTATGTGCGTTTTGGTTTGTTCTTGTGAATGTTACAGATAATGATTGATGAAGATGTTTTATAAATTCTTCTCTTATTGTGCTTAAGTGAATTGGCAGGGGCAAAGGAAATTGCTTGGAATGAAATTACAAGCTTTGTGGGACTCTGCATTTGTATAGCAGCTATGTAAAAAGATACAATCTCCTAGTTTCAATGCTGTTCCCTGCAATCAGTGTACAGGTTTCTTATTATGCTAAAATCATATTGGGATAATTGAGGGATCTGAGAATCAAGATATTTGGAAATCTGTCTGTGGCTGTGGGTGGAACCTTCACCTTGTTGGATGTGTCTCCCAAGGGGTGGGATGTAGTGTAACATTAGCAACCTCCTGCCAGTGCCTCCCTTCTCCCTCTTCCCGAGTTGAATGTCAGTTTAGCGCAGCTTTTTGTAGGATAGGTTGGAGGGGGGGCTGCTGTACATTTAATAGTGCCATAGTTACCAGCCTGTGAAGTGGAATGTCATTTTTGTGCCCACTGCTTTTGGATTTGGCAGCATCTGTCTCCCATTTGTACTTTTTATGATCTGAAATCATTTGAGACTCTGTCTCCTTTAAAATTAGATGGAACTTATGCTCCTTTAGAGCATCACTGTAGAGATGTCCCCAAGGAAGCTTCCTATGAGGATGCAGTCCCTGCCATCTTCTCTTTGCATCACTGTTTTTTTTTCTCTTTTTACTACTTACGGTTCTCTTTTGTTGCCATTATAGAGGCAAAGATTTTATCTCCTCTTCTGAAATGTTCAATTTCCACAAGGATTTTATATAGTGTTTTTATCATTTTAACAGTATTTAAAGAAGAACCATAATCTGTCTCTGTCTGCGGTGGGCTTTAATTTTTAATCCAAGCATGCTGCTAATACCAGATAGCATATTTGCTTCTCTACCTGCAGGTGGTGAATGCTGAAAAGCACTTGCCCCCACTCCCAGCACATGTAATTTAGCAGATTTGCTTTCTTCACAGTAGAGTTCAAAACTGACATTCCCCAATTCCTAATGAACTTGACAAGGATGTTTTGTCCTGCAGTACTGTCCCTTCAAAGGGAAGGAGAAACCCAAAGCTGCAGTACGGTTGTGAACACTTGCTCCTGTGGTCTGTCAGCTCGCTGGGAGGAGAGGAGCTGTGTGTTTGCTGCAGCGCAGGATTAGACAGCCGAAGGAAACAGCCCAGCAGAAAGTGGCAGCGGCAGCTCTTGGCATGACATCTGCCAGAGGCATTGTGTTGCTGGCAGCTTCAGTGGCTGAGGCTTGCTCTTCCCCTCTGTGCGTTCTGATGCAGACCTGTTTTTCCTGTCATCCTTTGCTCAGCAATGAGGATCGTAATTGTTATTTATTGGCCAGGGATTTCAGTAGTCGCAAGTGAGATTTTCAGAAACTTTTGGGTTTTCAGAAAGTGATGAACACTCTCCTCTTTTAAAAAAAAAAAAAACCAACCAAAAAAACCCAGAAACAAAACCACAAAACCCATAAAACAACAAACCACCACCCAACACCCCCCCCCCCATGGCCTCCTTTCATGGATTTTTAAGATGAACATCCTCCAAATCAAGGTGTCTCAACTCATTTCACTTTGAAAATACGTTACTACAGATGGGTTGTTAAAGAGCAAATGATAGCTAAGTCTGCTTCTAATGATGTTTCTGGGGCCACAAGAATGTGTAGTACACCGTATGTTGTATGTTGCGTGATTAGAGTTCAAATTAAGGAGAAAAAGAACCTAATGGGAAACAGCAGTATGAGGAGGATAAAAGCAAAAACATTAATATGGCCAGGCGGTTTGGTAAGTGGGTCAAGGCATAGAGAAAGCTAGGAAAACATGTACAAACAGGATTTTGGTACCCAGTGTGTTGAAGTGGTATCACCTGCAAAAGCTTGGATGCTGAACTGATGGAAACAGTGTAACAGGGGTCTGGCACACCTTTCATTTAAGAGCTCTGGGGGCAGGACAAGTCTGAGCAGTGGCCACATCACGGGGCCTGAATTCCCAGCCCGGTGCTGTCATGAGACAGACAGTGCTCAACTCCTTTGGAAAGCAAAGATACAGGGAATTTTATTACTTCCAATTCACTTTAAGAAGATCACAATTCAGTGTGGTTTCCAGCTCCCTGTTTCGGGGTCAAAATAAACTCTTGGTATGCCTTGTTTGGGTTTTTTTATGCATTTGTTCCCACCTGCTGTATGTTCCTGAAGGACAGAGCTTTTTACCTTGCCACGGCCATTGCAAACTGCCAGTTGGATTTTTTCTCTGTGTTGTCTTTTCTCCCAGCCCTAAATTTGTGCCCATGCAAGGCTCCCAGCCCTGTGTCATATCTAAAGGTTATGTCCAGTGATTTAGCTAGAGCTGAAGAAAATGTGCCCAACAGCTAACGGTGTTCTTGAAGTGCCTGGGCTGCTGTAGAATAGATGGCCAAGAGATCCCTGCTGTTTTTAATAGCTCTGACAGTCTTGGCCAGCAAACATGGTACACTTCATTATAACTTGGTTTCTATGCAGGCAAATGACCTTTGCAGCAGTTAAGTAAAGCACCTCAAACTTTCATGGTGACAGTTTCCTTGCTGGTGGACTGTGTACTCCTCAGGGTTCGTATGGGGTGGTCTGGCACGTGGGAAAAGGACAGGCTTGTGATCCACATAGTAACAAAGAATACTCTACCCCCGCCTAGTTCCCTGTGACCTACCTTCACAGAACACCTCTCCTGACAGCTTTCAGGGCTGGGCAATGCTGGCTGGCAGCAGCAGGGTTGTCTGCCCCAGCTGCTTTTCCCCCTCTAGCTGAGCTGGCAGGCCTGACCAGAGTCAGGGAGAGGGGACTTTTACAATAGCAAAAGGGCCGGCGGCTATGTGTGAGATGCTGCCTTCTTCCCGACAGCTATGAATCCGGCCAAGGCTCATGTCATTGCCATGGTAGTACCCCCTGATTGTGAAGTACAGGGGATAATTGGTGGCAGAGCATGATGATAACAGGTTAATTGGGGGAGAAATTATTAAAATGCTCTTTCATCTGGGAAATAAAGCACTTCTCTAAAGACTTTTTTCCCCAGATATTCTCTCACAAGACTTGGAAGGCATAATGTTGGAGATCTAGTACTAATTTTGCATTGCTTTCAGTTCTGTATTTGTACATTTGGCTTTTTGGGTACCAATTTCTTCCTCCTGCAGCTCTTGAGCATTTTGAAAGTGCTGTGAAAATGTTCCTATTTGTAGTATAGCAAATGTAAAAGAAGTGTCTTCACATTTCAAGCTCTAACTGGGGTCCCTATGTGATGTGCCACACTGAGAAATAATGAGAAACCCTGTCTCAGAGGTGCTGGAAAATGAGCAAAAGAAATAGGAGAAAACCAAAGCAGAGAGCAGACAAATGACTTGCTGGAAGAGCCACAGCTTGGCGGTTGCAGACAGAGGAAGGAGATTTGTCTGCTGAGACACAGTCCAAGGCAAGGCACATCCGTTGGAACGAGCTGTCTTGCCTAAGCAGCTTTCAAACACCGCCTCCAGCCCTGGAGGCTTAATGAAATTATGATGTTTAAAGAATTGTCGGGGTGTCATGTAGAGACTTTGTAGGCTTGAGTCCCTTGATGATCCCAAGTGGATGGGGGCTTTCTCTCAGTTCCTAGTGGAGTTCCCAAAGCTGCCTTCAAAAATGGTGTGGAGGCACCATCCTGAGCTGATCAGACAGAAGAGAGTTATTGCAGCACACCTGAAAAGTGATCTATCTGGTGTAGATGCTGCATCTCCTGATCAGATCAGAAGTGGTGGCAGGATGACATGTGAAACTTCCTATTAAAGGACTCAGCTGTGTCTGCATGAGCACGGCATGAACCTTTTACAGTAGAAAACGCGTTGAGGCTAGTAATGCAGTGGGGTTTTCTTTTTCTCAATGGTGGAATTTATTGGGGAATTTATCCTTCATTTTATCTAAGGAAGATCCAAGCTGCATGTGGATTGCTGAAGTGTTTTGTTCAGGTATAACTAACCTATTTGCTAACTGAATAGTTTGGCTGTACCTTTCATACTTGTGAGTAATAGGATTCGCTCTTCTTGACCTGGTTTCCTAAGAAGGTGAGATTTAAATATTTGCCTTGCTTGTCCATGTTTCTGTGTTCTCCCAGTGATATTTCTATCTCTTTTGGACTATTTCAGGGAAATTAGAAAGAAGGACAGAAGTGTAGGAAGGTGATCCTATAGGTTTTGTGAAAATTGCAGCTGGGAAGAGTCCTAGATCAGGCCCCCTTATTATAAAGCACATCTCATATTTAAATCTTAAAGTGAGAAAAGCAAGGAAAGGATGTCTGGGGCATTTTTCCCTTGTTATGGAGAATGTCTCTCTATTTCCCCGTTGCTGATATCACCTGTCACAAATCAGCGATATGGGAAGTAAGTGCTAATATAACTGCTCCTCGGTTTTACAAGGCAGTAATTCAACACTTGAATGCATAGACTATTCAGTGGAAGGCTAAGTGGTTATTGGAGTGAGTGAATGACATTATTGCTGATGAAAACCAGGGAACTGGAATTATTGTATTGTGACGATAACAGAAGAAAGGGGGAAGGATAATGGAAGATGATTGTCCTGTTTTAAAAAGCATCTGTATGCTCCCGAAATCCTGACACATTTGTACTCATCTGGGATCCCCATCAGGCTCTGTCTTCTCCACATGCTTATAAAAGCACGGGGCCAGCCCTGCTGGAATGGGATATTTCCCAGCTTTGTCTGGTATAAACACCTTAGAGTTTATCCTCTGTGGTGATCAACCACCCAAAAGCTTCCACTGGCAACTTCCCATGTCTGGTCCAGAGCCCAGCTTCTTGCAGATGAATTTGTCAGGCTTGTAAACACTAAGCACTGCAGTCCGGTGGGGTGGTGAGCCCTATTCTGGGAACTGCTGTGCAGTATCTTGATGTGGCTTTCACCTAACTGCGACCCACTGTAGCTGCCACCCAGGTGGGGTTTCTCCTCTTTCCCACTGTGATAAATGAGCTACGAATTCCTAGGATATGCTGTCATCCAAAGCTTGCGGTTTATGGTGACACTCTCACAGTCTCTTAGACTTTGTCTTCTGAGGTCTCTCTCTCTTATTTTTTCAGCCACTTGTAAAAAATCTGATCCGTCCCATCCTATTCACTACCGGGAGCATCAGTATGGAGAAGGCGTACCTCAGCGACAGTGCTACAAAACAGGTCCAAAAAAGCTTCTGGGAATAGGGGGAAACCCCTACAAGTAAGGGGTGCTTTGGGTCTCCCCTGCAAGGAAGCTGTTTTGTACTACTGTGGTCTCCCGTTCACCAGTGAGGAGTATCCTTAAAGAGGTGTAGCTATAATAAAACTTGGACAAATGGTGGAAATACGATCGACTCCTCAATTAATCTGATTAGAGCCAACAGCCGTTATGTGGAACATTTGCTCCCGCCCTGTATGTAGCTGCATACTACAGTGTAACTATTTATGGACCTGGCTCCAATGGGTTTTATGGACAGCCAAGTACTACCAGTGGATTTGATTATTGCTTGAGATCACTGCAAATGCTGCAGCAAACTCCAGCAGCCGCAAAACAAGCTTTTCACAAGGGCTGCCTGACATGTGTCCAGCCAGTGAGAAATTCCCCGGACGTGAGGAGATGGGGTTAAATGGCTCCCCACAGCTGTGCTCTTTTTTCCCTTCTTAAGGCTTTCAAGTTGTTTCTAGCACCGCCTCTGTACCTTCTCCATAGCTGGCTGTCTTCCTTGCTGCAGAGGAAGCAGAGCAGTGTATTGTCATCCACAGCCTTCAAGGGTGGCCATTCATTGCAGTATCTATTGTACTTTTTGACCAAAATTGCATTCTTTCATCCTCTGGGGGAAGCAGAGGGGATGCATGGCGTCTGAGGGCGAAGGGTGGCTGCAAGGTGTTCCATCCAGTGCAGAGGGAGGCAAAAACAAACGGCTCTTGTGCCTCTGGGGTTTAGGGCTACAGAAAAAAAGAACTTAATCCTCTTCTCCCTTTTCTGCTGGCAATTCTTAGCATCTAGATTGCCCACATATTGGGGATGATGTTGTTCTTGGTTGGTGCTGGGCTGTGCTCAAACACTTCCTCCCCATGAGCAACAGGGAGGGTGCAGGTTTCCTTGTGCTAAACTGGTTTTGCCTTTTTCCCATGTTGCATTTTGCCTTCCCTTTGCTATGATGCTGTAAACTGGATTTGTGAAATAATCCAGCGTAAAAGCCACCACCCTTTTCTCCCAAAAGGGGCAGCATGGAGACAGAAACAAGTGGGTGAGAGCGAGGTGGGGAGAGAGGTAAAAGAGGAAGTGTCTTCAGGCAGCTCTGCTGCAGGAGGAAACGGTAGGGACCACCATGCTGAGGGTGAAAGCAGGCTTGAGCAACGCTTGGGAATACAAAGCTTCGTGGGTGAGGCAAAAGCAGACTCTTTCTCGAAGCAGCAGCTGTATTGAGAGCTGTTTTGTTCTACTTTCCCCCAACAGCTTTTGAGGGAGTGGTTTTGATTCTGAAACAGCAAAAATCCTGCAGGATGCAAAGATGCGATGGCCCTCTTCAGGTCTCGGAGCAGCTGTGCGTTGTACCCACCCAGGCAGACAGAGATCTTCATGCTCATTCTCTGTTTTCAAAGGTCAGTTTTGCCAATGTGCTGGTACCAGGATGGTGGGTAATGCTCATCCCCAGATGCTAAACGCCACGTTCACAGTAGTGCTAGAGTGTACATTGGTACAGCAAGTCCCTCATCTCCTCTCTGGGCTTGAAAAGCATCACTCAAGCCCAACAATGTCACTTTTGTAGTAGCAGCATCCCTGATGATGTGTAAGGCTCACCACTGAGCTGGGAAGGAGCTCTCTGAAGCCCAGTTGGTATGAAGTGATATTCTGTAATCTTTGCAAAGATGGGGTTACAGGAGGGATGTAATGATGTTTGTGTTAAAAGGAGAGTGGTGTATTACCTGTTTCCAGCTCATGGTAAGGGGGTGTTTGATGAGGGACAGATGGAAAAATTTGCTTGTTCTTTCCAAAAGGGGGAAAAACCCCCAAACAAAAAACTACCTGTTGTATCTTTCTGGGATCCTTTAATTAATATACCAAGACTTGCTGTTAAGGTCAGGCACAAACAGGTTAGCTAGGCCTGAAATTTGATCAACTGTTCAAAGTTAATTAAACTCCTTCTGACTCCTACGTCCAGCTGTTGCAGAAGGGCTGGGTCCTAAACTGGTCTAAATCAGCTCAACTCAACGGGCTTTATGCAGCTCCATATCTGGCCCACAGAAACGATTTTTCCAGAAAATTACTGCTACTGAGAAAACCAAAGGTAAGGAGGAAAAACAAAAATACAAGGAGAAGATATAAGTGTTGATTGATTCATGGAGAACAGTCAATGAAGCAACCCTCTCAGTTTCAGCTATAATCTGGAAATCTGTGCTTACTCCTTTTGCCAAGGTTAGTGAGCTGTGCTTTGTAAGTTCAAGGGCCCAGCTATAAAGATGCTGCAGTATCCATCCATACCTGCAATGATACTGAATTTGGAGGTTTGAGTTTATGTTGGCCTGAGCTTAGTTATCTGCTTCCTGCTGCATTGAGAGTGAGTTTGGATGCTGACATTGCACACCCGCTGTGCACAGGGATCCCTCTGAAAACCTGAAAAAACCCACTGGCCTGAAACGCCCCACACCATGGGGCCCAGTTCCCCGCCTTGTGCTTTTCTATCCCCATGCGTGGCCAAAACAAAGGATTGCCTGAAAACTCCCAAGACTGCCTGTCAGCAGGGTCAGGGAGACCTAAGGCTGCTCTGGCCCGGTTGGCTTCAGGCCGTGTCCCAGTGGAGACAGCACTGCAAGCCCATCTGCAGGAGCCATTTCAGCCCTACCTGGGCTTGTTTTTCCTCTTGACATCAAAATATCTTAGTGGTGAGCCTTATGCATGTGCCCAGCTGGGTTTTCTTGGTGCTCTTGCTCTTTTGGGATGTCCCCAAACCCTGTGGGGTTCTAGGGGAGGCATGTTCAGTGCAGGAGGCTTCACAGAGCCAAGGGCAGCCTGTGGGGATGGGGATTGTTGGCTCTTTAGTTCCTGGGAGTTCAGAGCACTTGGTGCTAGAACTTGTGCAACGTCTGTAAAACCAACATAAGGAGGCATAGAGTGTTTTCACCCAACATGTGGAGCATTTCCTTGAAAACCTGCCTGTGTAGCTGAAGAGCATGAGGAGTTGTCCTCCCATGTGGGGTCTTGTGGAGGAGCTTGGGTGGCTTCAGGCAGGATTCAGAAAGATGTGCTTTTTTGTTTTTTTCGAGGGTGTATATGACTTACTTAGAGGCCCTGCACTTCTGAAGGGCTTCCGCGTTTTTCGCATCTCTGTCATCCCACACAGTATACGAATACAACCTCATCCGTGTGGG
Source organism: Phaethon lepturus (assembly GCF_000687285.1). Lineage (NCBI taxonomy): Eukaryota > Metazoa > Chordata > Aves > Phaethontiformes > Phaethontidae > Phaethon > Phaethon lepturus. The sequence goes on along the minus strand of NW_010525509.1, from coordinate 21,324 downwards.
CTTTTTGGTCTGAGTGACTTTCCCAAGGCAACCCAAGAGCCAGCTCTCTCGAGGTTCGATTTAGCAGCTGAGGCTGCAGCCATGTGCTTGGCAGGGGCCAGGTGGCTGCTGTAGGCTGCATTGCCACCTGCTGGGGGCACACAGCCCCTTTCTGAGGCCACCTCCACCCACGCTTCAGCAAGGGGTGTCCCCAGGCCAGCTCCCGCAAGCCTAGTCGGGCTCCAGCATATTTTCTTCGGTGCTTATTTTGGGCAGATCTGCTGCCTCCTGCGCTGTTGGATTTTTGTCTTCAGACATGTCATAACGTTGGAAGTTGTAACTCTCTGGGTTTAGTTTTCCTGGTCTAGGGTACTGGCCTTCAGTTCAAATTTCTTTCCTGGATGCAGCTAAAGGGACATGGGGGACACTTTTGGCCAAAGGGCTCAGCCGTTATGGGCAGGAAGATGTGACAAACCTGTGTTGTTCTTCCCAATGTGAAAAAAATAATGAAAAAAATACAATAAAATCTTTTGCAACAAGTCAACTATATGGGCTGGGACCTTGCTGGCCTGGAGCAGGACTTGTAGTCTCACTGGGATGGGCCACACTGGTAGTGTGGTAACACTTGGGTGTTACCAACAGAAAACTTCACTCAAATTTGGCCAATGTATTACACTGTGGTGGGAAAAACAGGAACAAAATAAGAGGGGAAGGGGGAAAGGTGAGATAGTGGTGCAGAAGGATAGAAGTCAGATGCTGGAGACAAACAAGGTCTGGCTGGCTAACTCATGTAAACGAAGCCCTTTGTGAGCAGCTTTGTGCCCTGCATGGCTGCTTTTCCCACAGATGCTTTTGTGGTATCACATGTGCAATGTGCAACCTTACTTCTCCACCTTTTCCCAGCTCCATGCCTGTCAGATGGGAACAAGGTCCCTGTTGGGGGCAGGAGGCTGAACGGGGGTGTTTGGAGGCCGAGTTGCTCTTCTGCTGTGCTTTTTCCCTATCGACACAAGGAGGGTGTCTGCCACGCTGCAGCCAGCAGCCTGCTCTGAAGTGGTTTCAAAGTGAAACCAGTTGTGCATTAAATGGCTGCAGTGGTAGTTCATAAACTGGTTTGTCAGATGAGCTGTGTGCCTGCTAATGCTGTAGGAGTTGAGGACCCTTCATGGGGGGGAATTTGTTTGGCGAACATAGTATTAGCCACAGATTTAGCATCAGCGCTGATAGCAGTTTGTGGGCATTTGAAAAATTAATGTACAGGAATGGGAAATGAAAGAAGTTGTGCAGAGGCAGTAGTAACATATCTGTCCCCTTGCATTGTCCCTATGTCACCTCTTTCATAGCTGAGGCTACTGTCAGCCCTTGAGAGCTGAAATGACAGCAGGCTCTTGGGAGAGATGCACATCTACTGCTGATGTTTGGTTAACAGTATTTGCAACATTTTTCATCTTACTGATCACATTGGTATACACAGGAGGTGAACACAAACTGAGCCAGGTGGCAATACATTCAAAATGTATTTTTCTACTTATTTCTTGGGAGTATAAGGCACTTGTTTTGGGGGTTTTTTTGGGGTGTGTGTGCGTTTTTTGGGTTTGTGGTTTTTTTTGTTTTTGTTTTTTTTTTTGAAACAGAACACTGCCATGGACAAACATAACCATCACAAAGAACCATGTGTTAAATATCTACGCTTCTGATAAAGTCCCTCTGAGGTAGCTTATTGAAGCAGGAGCAGCTATGTGTTTTCAGGCTTTGTCTTGCTCCCCTTCCCTTCGCTTGGCAGGAGGATGGGTAGAAGTGAGCAGCACCATACCCCTGTATGAGAAAGGAAGGGTAACCAGAGAAACTCTGTACTGTGCTTCTTTCCAATCCTGACTGCTGGACCTCCTCCCTTAAGAGCTTTACCACAAACCTTAACAGAAATGGAAATTATAGAAAACCAGGCTCTACAGGACCTCAAGCAACCTAATTTATACTTGTCCTGGAGAGCAGGATCACTTTTACCCATACCATTCCTGATAGTCTGGTCTTAAAGCCTTTGGTGCTGGACAGTCACAAGCCTCCCTGAAGCAGCCCGTTCTTCCTTCCACTGGGCAGCAGGGTGCTTTTTTGGGAGGATCCACATCCTCTTTCTGGTGGTCAGCACTGCACACAGGACTCTGGTCTCCAATGGAAACCACAGCAGGGAGGATGCGGCCTTGGACAGAGACAGTGCTGCAAAAGGATGTCCTGGGGAAAAAAGCACAGCCTGCGAGGGAAAGCACAGGACTGGCCTCGATGGATTGGAGACAGGGGAAAAATGTGAGACACTCAGCATGGGTGGGAGGCCAGTGAGCCTCCAGGAGCCACCAGAGCGGCTGTTGTGGCATATTTTGATCTCTTCAGCCATAAACCCTGGTCACAAAGCGGCGGGTAAAAATAACCCAAAGCTTGTTTGTTTCAACATTTTTATTAAACAGTGTTCCACTCAGTTGTACACCAGGCCCTGACGATTTCGTGATCAGTGTACAAAGTCTGCACAAATCATCTCCTTTACAGAAGCAGTGCCCAGGAGAAACCCAGGCTCAGAGGTTTTACAACAGGCCACATGTACTACAGGATCCCACCCCCAAACTGTTTGATTAGCCCCATCCTGCTCTCCAGGCTGTGCTGCCTCCTTTCCAGTCACCTCCCTGTGGTGTTTAGGCCCTGTGAATGATCAGGGATGACGACAGTTGAGCCTGTATGAGCTTGAGGCTTCTGACATGGATGCCCAGCCCAAAGCAGACGACTGTCTCTGCGCTTCAAGGCTGTCTTTTGATGAACTTCCAGAAACACGCGATGGCAGCGGGAGGCTGGGCTTTGAGGATGTAGGCAGCCTTCCAGCACTACTTTCTACTCTTGACTGGAGCAGCCCATCCAGGAGATTCTTGAGGGTCTGCCTGTGCCACTATGGCTAGGCTGCCCTGTGTTCAGGCACGTGTGAGCTAGCTGTGTTAGTGTGCCAGGTTTGATCCTCCTGCTTCACTATCGCTGGTGCAGGAGCATGCGAGCTTGGAGGTTGCCTGTGCTGCCCTGCAGCTGCTCCTCGGCTCCTAGGTGGCCTGAGGCCCTCAGCAGCTGGGCCCTAAAAAGATCAAAACCCACATCTTGCTCTTGTGCAGGCTGAGGAGCTGCCCTCAAACAGCACAAAGCGGTACAGCTGCATCAGTAACTTTTACCGTGTTCAGTGTTTAGCTCATGCTCAGTGCTAAGAAAGTGGTTTACCGGGTCAGGTCCCTAATTGCTGCAAATTAGCGTAGCATCAGCTAAGGACGGAAAAGCAGATTTACCCCTGGCAAGTATCTGGTCTGCTTGACAGGTCAAAGCTATTTAACCTAGGGCAGATTTTCCAGTTGGGTAGAAGTTAAGTTTGGTTGTGTATCAAACTACAACAAGCAGTAACAGGGCAAACAAGTGACTCAAATTATCCAGGTTCAGGAAAGCTTATAAAACAAAGCATGTAAACAACATCTATACAGGCAATAGGCTGAACACTGACATAACTCAGTGGAATATATTTCTTTTCCCATGCTTCTGTTGGTGGCCTGGCACCACCTAACACCTATAATATTCATACACAATTTCAAATAAAGACTGCAAAATAAACTTTCAAAGCTAAACAGAAGGGCCCACACTAGCAAGCACACTTAGCTCACTGATTAGACTGCAGTTTTCCATTAGATGACCAATGGACTACTGCAAAGTTTAGTGTAAGATTTCAAATAAGCACAAAAGCTCATGGATTATTTGTCTGTCACTGGAAAAAATGCACGAGAGCTATATATAGCCTTTGCCTTTAAAGCAGACAGGTGGATATTCAGAACAGGGCTTTGGCATGTCAGTTCCAGCTGTGCCACTTGCAATCTGACATTAAAAGTACACATATATATATAAAGACTCCACAGTCCATCATGTTTGCTTTATGTGCAGCAGCCCAGCTACTGAACTGCCTACTCCCTGGGTGCTGAGAAAGGAAACACTTAAAAACAATTTGCAGGGCAATAGTCTCAGTTCTTCATCTTTTCTTTTCCAAAGGCAACTAAATTCCTGCAACTATTTGTCAGCACACAAAAAAATGTAATTAAATGGCCAAAGTTACATTCAATAGAAAACCTTCTCCCAGGAAATGGGATACAGAAAATAGCAAAACTCTATTGCCAACAAAATACCGTGTTATTTTCTCCCTGCTCCCACCTGCAGCCCCACATTTTTAAGAGACACCAGCAAAATCTGCATTCTGTCTTTTAAATATAAACAATGCAATGAGATGAGTAGAAATATTAGAGAACTCAGTACGCCCCCAGGAGGATGGATTTACGTTCAGTTAGGTGAACAGCAATGAGGTTGGAAGAAGGAGAAAGCAGCTTCGAACCGCTTTTCCAAGTGTGGACGGATTCAGGCAGGAAACTGCCAAGCTCAGATTTAGAGTTCAAATGCGGGGAACTTGGCCTTGGTTGGCACCAGCAGGTCAGCAAGAAAGTAAATCGTTCCAGCCATTCCTGACGATAAGAAAACACAATATGCTTCAGAGAGATTCCCTTAGGACACCCACTTTATCAGTTATGCAGGAGATGAATGAGTCATGAAGACAGAAGGAAGGAAAACGTTTTCAGAAGGGCCTAAACAATTTTCAAGGTCTGAGCCCAGGTTTTCCAAGCA
>NW_010525509.1:6688-16634 GCF_000687285.1 Phaethon lepturus | reverse complement strand
TAGGGAAAGCATTTTGAAGGTAATCAAATGTTGAAATGCAACTAGGAAAACATGATGGGTCTTTCCCTCCTCCAGCTCCCTCCCTTCCACTTTACCTGTCCATAGCTTTAACAATTTGAATAGCTTTGCAAAACTCTGAACCCTGTGCATTGCTGCCTCAGCTCCAAACTGACGTAACTGCCCTTGCTCCTTGGCCTGCAGCAAAGCTAGGGAGATTTACATTAGCTAAGGAGCCGGCTCTTTCAGCAATACCTGCTGATGGTAGATTTTGGGGGAGCTGTTAGCAGGAGCCACAAAGTGCCATAGAGACCAACAAGGCCTACAAAAGCAGCCCTGTTTGTTCCTCACTTGCCTTTGGAATGGAACTGGAAAGCCCATGAAGGACTTAATCCTTAAAAATGCACAGAAAAGAGACTGTCTGAGAAGCCAAACTACAAATTACCGTAAGGTAGACTTTGGCCTGTACCCATGAAAGAATTCCCCTCGAGACCTGTGTGCAGAACCTGTACGGGAGGCCCAACAGGACAAGATGCTCCAGCTAAGACATTAGCCTGTGCTACAAGCAGACTGCTTCTGGGAAAGGGTAAAAACAGTGAATACAATTGCCTTTCCATCCTCTACACTGAGTTTTGCAAAGACTTCAGCAGAGCATCTATCTGGTTTTTCTTGGTGCTGGACTGGCTCAGATCCAGGAGCAAAACACAAGCATAGACATGAAGGTTACCTTCAAAGAGAGAGAATGGCGTGTCTGGAGTCCGGCATCCATGTTGACCATAGCTTAAACACCACTCTGCAAACTGAGAAAAGTGGAACAAAAAGTGTTCAGATTTTGTTAAAGATGGCTCTTTAAAAAAATACCACCCTCATCCTCACATTATCCCTTGCAGAGTCTGCAGGATATTCTTTGTGTACAGGCTGTCAGACAGTGACTGTGCTGCTGAAGGACTATTCTGGTGGAGCTAGTCAGATCTAGCTGCATCTCTGCCACACTAGAAATTAGGTTTCAAAGGCAAAGGCGGTGACGTAAAAGGCAGAAGTGAATAACGCCCTCTCCCTTCCTTCCACAGGCTCTCACCTTGCAGGCCCTGTACAGGTATTTCATGTTCTGAGTGAGGTTGTACAGTGCTAGGAAGCCATAAGCATTGCCAGCTGTCCCGTGGCACAGCCCGTAGCCTTTCTTCAGTAACCCATGCTGCCAGATCACTTCTGCACACTGCAGGGCATCATTTAGGTACTGCTGTTCCCCAAAGACCTGCAGAGACAAGAAATATTCCCTCTTGCCGGGGCAATTTCCTCCATACAGAGAGCATCCCTGTGTGACTTGGAGGCTTTGGTTAATTAGTTTCTCTCCTACTGAAGTCTTAATGCTGTGACTTTGCTGTCTACTTTAGAGGAGGATGTTTTTGATATGATGAGTGGGGATGTACGACCATTACTTTGCACATAACTAGTTGCTGCCATCAGTCACCTGCAACAGGACATCCCACACAGCTGATGGGTATTTTCAGAAATAATTTTTTAAAAGACTGATTTCCATTTCAGTCAGTGGTCCCTGTGGCGTGATTTCATTATAACAAGCCATCCTACTCTTAGGCAGGAGGGATCTCAACAGAGTCTTCTCCATGATGAAGTTCCACATTTAAGGGTCCCCAAAGAGTCTTTGCAAGATTTCTGGTACCTTGTATGCCTGGACAAGCATGTAGATAACACCTGGTGCCCCATGGCACCAGTGGACGAGCAGGTCTCTGGTGTCATCGATGCATGGAGGGTAATTGCCAGATGGGAACTTGAGCTGGCAGACATAGTCCACGCTGGGTTTGACTGTGTTGTGCAGCTTTACTTGGCTCACTCCAAGGCCAGACTAAGAGAGAGAAAGCGTTAAATCAAGGAGAACTGCCATTCTGTCTCTCCCTAAGAGGCCAAAGATCTGCCTGAACGGCAGAAACAAAGCCAACTATGGCCACGTTCCCTCTTGCTCCATGTAAATCAAGCCATTTCTTTGGTCCAGGCTTTGACACATTACGAATACTCACTTGGCCCCAAGCTGCTCTGCCCTTCGGCATGGACTTACTTGCAGTCATACCCTTGCATCCCCAGAAACAAAGGCTGCCCCTAGTGTGTGACCTGGCCCTCTAAGCAACAGACCTTGCTGCTTCGTTTCCTGAAAACGAGTAGAAATAGTTTCAGGTACCCAGAGCTGGAGTAAAGAGATGAACTGTATGAAAACAGTATTAAGGATAAATACCAGGAATGATTCCTAGCACCTAGAGCATCTTAGCTCTGAGCTCCTTGGCCAGCCCAGCTGGTGGGCTGTGATGCTGCATTTTCACAATGTTTCTGGGTAATTGCAAGGGAGTGACTTCGCTGACCTCAGACAGAAGCAAAGAAGTGGCTTCAGTGTCTTCTTCCAACGACACTGCCCCACATGAAATCTGTGCAGTTCTGACTTCCCACGGCAGACTACAATGAGCACTCTCATCTAAGGATCATGCTGTTCCTAGACTGATAACTTGAAAATTAAAAATCAATACTTGTGCTGTAAAACATTAGAGATAAAAGTCCGGTGTTCTCCTCTCCATGTTTCCCCCAGGGCTTTTTGTGCATCATGCTTGACTGATCCAGGCTCCTTGTACTTCATACAGCAGAGAAGCATGAAGCCCATGAAGTATTTTATGGGAGACTGACACTTAAAATTCTTTAAAACATCTGCCTGGGAACAAGCTCAGGGACTCAGTGCAAATTCGGGCTCACAGCACACTGCTTGTCTCCCCTGCTCCCAACTAGCTGTTCTGTATTCCTGGGCAATAATCACTTCGCATCTTCCTCTTGCCAAATCTCCTTCTACTTAAAAACACCAAACTTCCTCTCTTAGTCACATAAGAGGGTTATATGGTTCTATTCACAGGAACTCTGCTTATCCTCTATATAGGCTTGAACTTTGAGGCTGCTGAAGGAAAGCTAAAATACCTGAAACATGGTGTCTTTTTTTCAGCTGCTGTGAGAGTTGGGTCTAACAAAAGATACCACCTATTTCTATGAACCTTGCTATGTTAAAACAATTTGTGTTGCTCAGTAGGTGCCCTTAATGCTTTGAAAATGCAATGTTATTTATTGTTGTTATTTTTCTAAGAGCTTAAGCACTGTAAATTTATACACAAAGTGACCCACACACAGGAGGTATCACGCTCATTTCAGGGCTAGGGAAGTGAAGATTCCCAGAGCTCCACTGAGTTGTGCAAAATTGTGAGAAAGGCAGCATCAAAGCAAAGGGGCGCTGCAGCTCCCAATCTCTTGTCTTGCCCTCCCTGCTTCAGGTGCTATAGAATTCAGCTGCTCTATCAAAGTAAAAAGTGCCACTTCTTTAACATTTAAATAGAGGCCCTGATTTGGAAACAAAGGCATTTCCCACTTTCCTACTATGAACACGGTCTCTTTTGCCATGCTTTTCTTACAGAGATTCTCATTCTGTAATGATCTAAGATTGCTCCAAGTGACCACCTCAGAAAATGCAGGAAACCCACAGATACCAACAAATGTGAATACTTCATAAGCAATTAATGCATATTTTATAAGCAATTAATGCAAGAGGGGGAAGCTCAGACCCAGCTGACCTACAGGGCTTCATTATGTGAAATTGCTGGTATAATGCAGGCCACCTTTCCTTATCAATAGCCAGGGAGGTGGGAAATGCAATCTCACACACTTATAGAGAAAAACTTCAGAAGTAGGGATGCGTGATCAAACCCAGGAGTAAGTCCATCAGACAAGACATCTTGCCCAGTTTGACATCACCAAGAACCAATTCAAATGCTCTGCCTTGTTCAAAGAAATGTGGAACAGCTGCTAAAGGCCCCTCCCCTCCAGTGCCTCTTACCTGCATGAGATAGTAGTAAATCCCAGCCAAACCATGGGCTGCCCCTACATAGTACTCCTGGTACCACTCATACATCAGTGGACTCTTTGCTGTAAAGTTCCTCCTTTTGGCCAAGCTCTCTCCTGAGGCTACAACGGCTTCACAGACCTGTGGATGGGAACAGATGCAGGTGAGAGAAATGCTGTTGTCTTGGACACAGCACAGTGAGTATCCGCGCACAGAATACAAAGAGTTATTTTTTTGTGCCAAGCAGAGGGAGGAGTGTGGGCGAGGGAGTGAAATGTACACCAATTCAGGACTGCCTGTTGATTTATGTGGATGGCAGGGGGGCGTGTGGTGCTTTGTCCCTTTGGGAGAAGGGCAGAGGGATACCAAGATGTGGTTTCTCCCTCGTTGCCAGAGTTCTCCACGTCTAGCATTGATTTTTACCTGCTCAAAGATGAGCTGCACGGGAAGAGAGCTAACAAATCAGCAGAAGCCACAGTACCTGTTGAATGTGACTTGGAGGGATCTTTTCCTCTCCAAAGTGCTTGTTGACAAATACCAGTGCATAGAGATAGCCCATGCGCCCGTACAGCAGTTCATCTGGCACTCGTGGGTCAAGCTTGTGTAGATGGAGCAAACTACAAAGAAAAATTCACAGGGGCGAGATCAGAGGACACTCAAAGCCATGTCACCAAGCAGTGAGACTGGATCTCAAAAACATGGTTTGTTCCCTCACACTGCCTGTGACCTGGGAGTTGTCAGGCCAGACCCTGGGTCTCAGCTTTCCAGCTATGCAAGGTGCAGAATCCCTCTCTCCCCTCTGCTTTTTGTTTGGGTTATTGCTTTAGTCTGCTCACCTCTTTACAATGCAGTTGTACTATGTGCTTGTTTTTTAAAGACCAGCTCTGGGAAAGCTACTTGTGGAGAAACCTGGGCTATAGGAAATGGTCAGCATAAAGTTGTCAACCGTTCAGGAAAGGCTGCCCACCATTACCTCCCTGTGCTGCTGTTGGCAAGGCAGACCCTCTGGCAAAATTACTGTTTTCAGACTAAACTGGTATCTGTTTAATTTGGCTGCTCAAGGAATGCTAGAAACTCAAACTAGTGCTGATGGTATGTGGAAAAATCTCACCCCTTATGCTCAGAAGTCCTGACAGAAAAGCCCCTTTCTCTCCATGCCTGCAAGAGGCCAGGGCTACACTGTCAGGGGAGTGCCTCCATGAGCTAAAAATCTAGGTAAGAGGTGGGGAGAAGCAGCTGGAAATGTTGTTTAACATCAAGCCTCTGCGGCACATCTAAGAAATCTTCGTTAGGGAGAGCTAAGCAGTAGCGAGGACAGCTCAGCAAAGTGAGTGCTGTGAGTGCAACCCCACACTGAGGACTGCTTGGCTGGCACCAGGCTTTAGCCCACAAGTACAGAGCGAGAGGTCTGCTGGAGTCAGATATTTTCTTTGCCATTTTTCTATTATCATGTTGTAAAGATGGTGATATTTCTGTAGTGCTAACAGAGACTGACAGCTCTTCACGCTGTGCTTTGTAGCTCAGTTCATTCTCAATGCAATTTTTCCTTTGTTTTGCCTCTCATCACACTTCCGACAAGGCTGGATGTCCTTCCCTGTCACAGCAGCAGGCAGGGATGTGACTGGTTTTGGCTTTATTTTTCTGTTCACCCCTGAGACAGCAATCTGAAAAATGCCATCATTTTTAAAACACCAGCATAAGTGGCTTCACAGCTGTTCCCTCAGCTGCTTTCTGCTGTGGCTGCAACAGGGAGAGGCCTAAGAAACCAGCCAAGAGAGCTGTGTGTGTGCAGGCTTCCCTGTCACAGCACCGTGCTGAGCAGAAAAGGTGCCTTGGCAGCCTTTGCTCCTGGGCAGAAAAACGTGCTGCAAAGGAAAGAAGCAACCAAATGTCCAGAGTACCCTCGAAGCAGAGAGAGGATGCTGGGCTGTGACTCCCCACAGCAGGAAACTCTCCCTTGGCACTGGGCTCAGAGGGAGCAGGGATATTGCAGGAGAAAGGAGAGCACAGTATCTCAAGGCAGATTGGCTTATTCTCCTCATGTACCACTTGAGATGTGCATTGCTCCATGGGGGAGATTTCTCGCGCATTAAACTCAAGGGACAGACTTTACATCCAAGACTAGCAGTAAGCAGGGGTCGGTCTCTCAGCTGTGTAGGCTGAAAGGAAAGCCCTGCTGCCTCCTCATGTCCCCTGTCCAAGGAAGGCTGATGATGATGAGGGTTTCCAAGGAGGAAAACAGTGTTTCTACAGATGGGACTCTGCCAAGCAGCAGGCTGGCCAGAATAGATGCTGGCTGGTGATGTTGCTCAGCCCTGTCAGGGATGTCAGGGAAATGTCAGGTGCAACAGAAGGGTAATAGCTATGGTAGGGATTTTCTGAGGTCTGGATGTGAAATCTTTTTTTCGTGGGGAAATCTGGAGCAGCTGGAGCTACTATTCTTGCTCCTTATGCATTACTGATTCTACTTCTAGCTGTTTTCCCTGCCAGGATAATCAGGGGAGGAAGCCCGCCAGTGGTTCTTTTGTTTTTGAAATGTGGGGCAGGGCTGCATGGCATGGGATGCTGCTGGACTGATTGCATGCAGAATGCATTTCTCAGGTGCGAGGGGGTAAATCGAGGTCCCTGAAAGGAAGAGCCACTCCTGCTCACATATCAGCCTATTACCTCAACTGTCAAAAATCAGTAGTTTCTAGACAGAGGGAAAGTGAGGCAGCTGTAGAGCGAGATGGGATTTTTGTATGCCACTGGCTCTAAAAGCAAATCTCTGACCTTCTGATTTGGTGGGAGGTGGCAAGGAAAAGAGGACTCTTGGAAGATGGCTCACATTTTCATAGGCTCTTCGAAAATGGGCTGCCCTGAAACGTTAGTCTTTCCAGAGCATAAAGTACATTTGATGGTCAGGAACTCATTTAGGGAAGAGCAAGGAGCTAAGAAAAAGCAAGCTTCTGTCTCTTCCACTGCAGGTAAAACCTGGCTGATGGATTCTCTCCTCAGGCTCTGTAAAGATGAGGTGCTTTAAAAGACAGAACAAAATGGAGAGAGGCCCTCCTTCTCCACAGCTGTAATAGAAATGCACTTTCTATGCACTTGCACTGCATAACTTAGCCACTGTTCTGTAACTAAACAGCATACTTAAAACCCACTTCAGAGTTTTGATTAAGGGAGCTATTTCTCAAAGATATACTCTCTTTTTAAAGGTAGCACCATCAGGCTAACTGCTCTGAGAATTGGTGGCAGAGTAAGGACAGTATAACTATTCCTTGGAGAAAGCCACATTTTTCTTTTTTCCTCCTTTCAGATGTATGAAGAAACCAATTTCTAAGGCTCTGCCTTTATTATCCCATTAGGTGGCAGTGCAGAATTAACCATGAGTTTCCATTCTGTCACAGAACTGTAGGCAGAACAGGAGGGATACAGGGAGGGGAAAGCTACATCAAGAAAACATCAAATTAGGGATGTTTCACAACTTGGGGCTTATGCATTGACCACAACTGGCCAGTACTGTTTGACAGATTAGTTCCTTTTTTGTTAGCAAATATATTAATCATAGTGAGATTCACCACTTTGACACAATATTAAGCAAAACATAAACCGCAGATAATTTCAAGAATAAAGATGACAGTTCTGTCCTCAGACTGACTGTATCCACATAAACCAGAAGCTATTCTTAGTTAAGGGAGTGGGAACTTGGTGTCCAAACCATACAGGCACCTCTGATTCCCACCCATGGCTTTCTTAATTGATATTACGCATCACTTGCTCATGGCTGTTTAAGGGCACTCAGTGTTGTTCTGAAGTGGTCAGGGGTTTTGTCTTGGTTTTGTGTCGACCACACGTAAATGGAAACTCTTTAGGGGGCTGTTTCTCACCTTCTCAAAACTGATCTCCCTTAAGCAAGAAAGCTCGCAACTGCAGCTCCTTAACTTTTTTCTTCCTCTGCCACATGCTGATCTGACTGTAGGACTGCTTGTTTGTCCTTTTCATGTCTTAAGTACCCAACAAAAATACTTTGAAAACAGTTGAGGAAAGGCAGGAAGTAGAAAGAAATGAATCATAACCAGCTGCATTCAGCAGTTGAAAGGGATGCTGTTGATCTTTGGTTAAGTCAAAGTCAAGCAACATATAGCAAGTGGAAGCAAGTGATAATCTAATAATTCTGCCACATTTCTCCTTTTCATCCAAATGGCTGTAAAGTTAAATTTAAGGGTTCTGAAAAAATACGAAACCTCACCTTCTGTGTTTTTTTTTATTTTATTTTGGTATTTTTTTCTTCCTGCATTTATCAGAATTATTTGTAAGATGGCAATACCAGCTGAACAGTATCCCTGCTCCCCAGGCTGCAGGCTGCCAGGCAAGCATGTCTGTCCTTAAGCTAGCTCTTTCAACAGGGCAGAAAAAGTTTGCGATGCCTTGCTAAGTTACTGGATTATCTCTCACGTAAGACTGTAACAAAATGTATTTCAGGCTTGGTGGAGAGTGCCCAGTACAAGCCCAGACCAGCTCTGTAAGAGGAACATTAGGTCAAAGACATAACCAAGTGTTTTACCGAGTGATGCAGTCTTCTGACTGCTTCTGGTTCTGCAGTTTGTGGTAAACAACAGCAGCCACTGCCAGGGGCCCTGCATCTCCACACAAGAAAGTGATAGATCGTCTTGTCAGACAGCTCAGGCTCTTCTTCACGTACTCGTGGGCCACCTGAAGGTAGGCTGGGTCTCCATACACATCATACAGGTGCAAATACAGCAAAGCAATGCCTGCAAAAGGAACATAAAGGTTGCACCCACCAGAAAAGTTTACCCTTCCCGCTATGCACCCTGGCTGTTTTAACAAACCCAGAAGCCTGGCCCTCAGCCTCATCTAGGGCATAAGTCTTATAGACAGGCTTCTCGGGCACATCCAGGTCCGTAACCCCTAGCTGCAGCATCCACTGCTGCTTTTCTTTTGTGACCTCCTTGTACCTGATGCTGCTCACAAGTGGATTGCAGGTCAACACAAACAGCAGTGTCTGACCCAGGAGGTCCAGGAGGACAGCAGAGCTTCCATACATAGCTTATGTACAATTTTAGTAGTGAGGAGCAGAAGATAGACTTAGACAAACCCACCTAAATTTATCAACTGTACCTGGGCCTGTTGCTAAGTAGTGGAAGGGGGTAAAAAAAAAAAAAAATCATCTTTGGGCAAGACGGTACTTGTGGCAGAGCAGTGCTCAGTTATTACCCTGTCTCAATTATTTTTTCCCATGCCAGGAGGTAATGGGCTGGGTCATTCAGCTTGGATTGGATTTTTTAAAAAGTGACATGTCATGAGCTCTGAGAAGCAGCACCCTTAAGACATCCTACTTGGCTCCTTTTTTTTTTTTTTCTTCTTCCACTGGGAAGCACCAGTAAGGTTGTTACAACTCCCTGTACTTCACCTCCTGCTGCTGAGTAGGTCCCAAGACCTAAACCAAGGACGGGTGCGTTCTAGAAAAGAAAGGGGTTGCTTGATTCTCTTCTGCAGCACATCATTTGTGAGATCAGCCCTTGTCTGAAACATAAACAGCTACCTGGAATGCTGGAAAAGGCTGCATGGTCCTCCCTGGAGGTTTTCAATGGGCTGGCCAGCTACAGAAACAACTCCGCTCCTGAGAAATCACATCAATTGCTGTCCTTTGCCTCTGCTTCCCCTGTCTTCATCCAGCTCTTGAACCTTTCGGTAGGTAGCTGAGGAGTTTCCTCAGTAAGTTTGTGACTGAAAGGTCTGACACATTTGAACCATCCTTCTGGTCTAGAAGGCATCCTCAAACACGCACTGAAGAAAGCTGCTGGCCTACATCACTTTGAGAAAAGTTTATTTCTCCCCTTACCAGTAACCATTTCTAAGATGACTCAGGTCCTGCATTTAAGCCTAAATTAATAGAGACAATCTCTGCAGATTTTGATGTGGTAAGGTGTGCGTGGGGAGCATACTGCAAAGTTACTTTCCATTGGTACTGAGGACGTTTTTTAAATTTAGATCGTTTTCTCATTTTCCATGGGTAATCTCCAAAGCTTTGTGCTACAGACAATTCAATTCCACATGTAT
>NW_010525509.1:394-6657 GCF_000687285.1 Phaethon lepturus | reverse complement strand
CCTGCTGAAGCTAATAACCTTGTCCTCTCTCTAAGCAGTTCAGTGTTAGTATTTCCAGAGAGAGCTCAGATGTACGGTGCCATCACTCAAGGCTATAAGGAAGCCCTCTTTTAAAGGGAACCCTCCTCTTCCAGCTAGCAAATGTCAAGTGACTCTCCTTGATTTAGTTAGTGCCTAGCACAGCTTCTAGACTTTAACAGGCCTGAGAGCTGCCTGAGCACAACTTGCACTCTTGACTTATCTGCTTTAATATACAATGTTTTGCTAAGTAGCTTCTATTCCCACTGCCATCACACAACCCTAATTATGTACGTAACTACCATGCTAAGACCACTGCTAGGACTGAATACTTAAGAAAGTAAATGTCTCAGCATTGTCTTCCTCTGAATTATTTGCCTCTCCTCTTTTAAAACATTTCTCACCCCCTTTCCTCCCAGGCCCAAACATCTTTGGAAAAGACTCCAAAAAAAAACACTGACCTATATTAAAGGATGGAAGGGATGAGTTGCTTCCTCAAATAATACATTTTTGCTTTCTCTTTAAAATTCAAAGACCTTACAAACTGCATCAAAAGCCAATTTTCTCAACTCATCCCTCAAGGAATTCACACTCCCAAGTTGATCAGAAGGGCACAATGCAGTGCTGCCTTCAGCCTGCTGCTTGCTCTGTTACTATCTGAGCCCAAAAGTAGGGAAGGCCAGCAGAGGAGGGCAGGCCCATGGATAAAGAGGCAATGTTTACAGCTGTATGTAGAGGCATACAAAATGTAGTCACCTGGGTGGGAAATATCCCGTATTGACCTGTGTGCCAAGATGTAGGCAGTGTATTTGAGAGGCACTACAGTCTAGAGACGAGAGTTTCCACCTGATGAACTTGGCTCAGCTAGGCCGTGTTGCTCTGCACAAGCTACTCCACAACTGTGCCTCATTCCCTCTCCAGTAACACCTTCCTCACGTCAGCTGACCAGGTAGGGTTTGCCGACTGACCGGTCTTTGTTTGGTGTACTTTAAGTGCTATACAAACATGGCATGATCAGTCAAATGGGCCTAGGTAAGCAGTGGATCTGCTCCATTTCTGTGTGCCCTGGAGGTCTGTGTTCGGTGTCCCAGTTGGAAACGTCACCTATTTTTGTGACTTCTGAGACTCCTGATTGTTTCCAGCACAACTGCCATGCAGTGGCTGCCTGTGGCCTGCTAACGCCACAGATGCATAGGCTTTGCTCTGTTTATTGGTTACTATTGGACCTTCTCTGTAGTTTCTCCAAAGTTTTTTGCTCCTTGCTGTGCAAGACCTGCTGCATAGCCACATGTGATGGAGAGTGCATCAGACATCACTTGATGGTGCAGGACTGCAGTGTACACATGTGCTACTGACAGCATATCCTTTAGAAGGGCTCTGATGACTGAAACTGCCATCTCTAGTGTGCAGGAAACCAATAAACTGGAGTGTTAATGCCAGAGATGCTTGCTCACTGCAGGGAATCAGGAGGCAAAAATCAATTCTGCACATCTCTCACAAGGCCTGTTGATTTAACACCTTCAGTAGGACAGTAAACAGCATCTTTCTCCTCTGGCCATCCTGTATGAGCAATATTGTAGATGCACAGGGGTGCTTTGCATTAGAGATTTCTTTTGAGTGGGAGAGAGAAGGAGACTTAAATGTACATAGTAGAAATTGAATTGTTTGCATCAGCTGTGCCAGTTGGCTAGTGCTGATGGCCCTGACTTTAGCAACCATTGCTTTCAACAGAGTGGACCGCTGGAGATACCAGTAAAGTTCTTGCTCAAGAGCTAAAGCACTGCAGCAAGCTGAAAGAATATCCCATCCGTATGACCATTCTCTTGATCAAAGAGAAGTAAAGCTGTGCCTCAACTTCCCTGCAAGTTTAGACTGGTTCTTTACGTTGGATTGCACTACCATTGCAAACAGTTCTGCTGGTGGGAGAACAGCAGCAGTAAGACAAAGCTTCCCCTTCACACTGAACAGAGTGGGTAAAAGTAGAGGAAGCGCTGCTCAGTGTCGCTCCATGGCAGTCCCCTTGCTGACAGCACCAGCAGGGATGCCCATGAGACTGTTCTGAACATGCCTCCTTGTCCACCAGGAGCTGAGCTGCAATGTGGTCCTTTCACAAAGGACGCTAAGTTGACATAAGAGGAGATTTCTTGACCTAATTTGGACCGGTTCCAAACCTGCCATCTACACTAATAAAGAGCGCAGACATCTTGCGCTGACCTAGGGAAGTCAGCCAGCACCCTCAAAGCAGGATGTCAAACACAGAGGGAAGAAGTGGAAACTTCTCTCTGCACATAGTGATGAAGTCTAATGGTTTCTAGTAAGCAACCTGATGTCATTTTAATGAGTCAGGCACGGAGTAAAAGTTACAGAGGGCGTGGCGTTTACAGCCCAGCTCAAATGGTAATAAAGCTTCTGGTGCAGATGCATGGGATGTTATCTTGCGCTTATAAATACATGCTAAAGCCATGCTGAATGGGACAATGAGACATCTTCTTTGGAGGGCTGTATCATCCCATGTTCAGAACAGTCTGGGGAGCTACAGGTGCATTTTACTACAGCTTGCAGCTTGCCTTCCTAGTCCATTGCAGGACATGGGGCATTTCTCAGGATGCCTCATCTTCTCCAGCCTTAAAACCCGGGTAACAAAGCTTCTTTTGTAAAACTGCCCTCCTCCCCACCAAAAAACAGCCCCAAACAAAAAACCAGCCCAGCACAAACAAAAACTATCTATTACCCCATCACAGAATCCTAGAACAGGTTAGGTTAGAAGGGATCCGTGAAGCTGATCTGATCCAAACCTCTGAAAGTAAGGCAAATTTAAGATGGATGTCCCATTGCTCTGAGACTTGTCCAGTGAAAAACTATCTCCAAGAACAGAGATTCCACAAAAACTACCCACTAAGCACTTGCCAGAATGTGTTTTTTGTGGGTGACACAAGGCACTCTGTTCCCTCTCATCAAATGCAGCCTCACTGCCTCTTACATTCTGTAGGGATTATCCGAGGATTTCTGTTTTTCTGAACAGAACTCTCTTAAAGAGATGCAAGTTCTCTGGGTTCTGAGGTTAAAACTAAGATTGCACTAAAGTGAATGAGAGGTGTTTTTCCAGAACCTTTCCAGAACTGGTACAGTCAGAATTTGTATCCATTCTTACATAGCTTCTCTTTCATCTGGCATGTCTTTTGAAGAGTTCTTTCAAAAGGCAGCTCAGCCCTGCTCCTCAACTCCACTCCCCAACAGGCCGGCCAAGAGCTGTGGGTGGGGCAGGCCAGCTGGACTCACCAGTCTGTTTCAGAGGGCCTCGAGCTCTGAAAGCCTGAATTCTGTGACGTTGCTACAGAAGGGAATGCGCACATGGGAAACAAATGCCAAAGGCACTGCTGTATTGTGGAGGAAGGGGAATCTCTCCCTTATATACCGTTCCAGGTAGCACATCACCTCTTCATCTTGGAAGGACACAACAGTCCAGGCAGGCACCAGACTCGGGAGCTTCCTAGCTTCTGCAGTCAGCTAAGAGGTGGCAGGAGTGAAGTCAGTCTCCTTCCATTCCCTTTCCATCGTCTATACTCCCAGTCGAGGCAGTCTTTGGAGCAAGGCCTCTCGCACTATGAGAAATACCAACACACATGTACGTACTCTTCGGCATCCTCATGCTAATCTATTTGAAAATGGATGAGGCAGTTGTACTTCTGCCAGCATTTGAACTGCTTCCGATTCAGAATTAGCTTATGGCAGTTTACCTACCCTCAGTCAACACTTTGATACCAATGAAACAGATTAAGGCCACAAAAGCTCTTACAGCACTCTAGCTAAACTGATTAAAACACAAAACAGAACACAACAGCCGAGGCTGGTTTATACCCAGGCACGTAGCAGGTGTTGCCTACGGGGCCCTGATCTCTATGGGGAACTGAACATCACTGTAACAAGTCGATTCAAATGTCTTTTGAGGGCATTCAGCTATACACTGGATAATCTTGATCCAAAGTGTGTTTTGACTGCCTCTGAGCTGAAAATATAAGTACTTCCCTCCCTGTGCTCCAACTTCATGTACCAAGAAGCCATGGCTTCCCTGGCACAAATGCAGGCCGGGGGAACAGGGCTCTGTCAAGTGTGTTGGGAAAGAAACAGGCACCAAAGTAAAATGCCAGCATATGCTGTGTATTACTGGGTATGATGTAGTACACTCAAGTATGTTACATTTCACGCAGAGTTTGCGCCGAGAGCCACATTTCAAATCTCTCTTATTAGCGGCCACAAAAGTGTGGGTTGATTTTCACACTGCTGGGCAATGATTTACATGAGAAGATACTCAACAAGCCTTTTCTAGATAAGCAATTACAGGAAAAAGCTGCTGTCTTGGCCCAATTAATTTTGTCTCTGGAAACCAGCGCTGAATAAATTAATATAGCTAGGATTAGAAAAGAAGGGCGGGTGACAAAGATACAGTGTAGTATCTGCAAACTTCATTTCGCTGGCTGTGACTGCAGGAAATCTGTCTGTGCGTTTTTTCTCATCATATTAGCCAAGGTGAGAAGGTTGTGTGCCCAATGAGGAATGGTTCCTGGGAGGAAAAGAGAAGAATCCCTCTTGAAAAACTCCCTTCCAAATAAAAATGAGATGAAATCCTACTACAGCTCTCACGCACTGTTTCACAACTGCAGTCGCTTTCCAACATGAAGCTCCTTAAGGCCACCCTAAGGAAGGGAATCTGTTCTCTGGGGAAAGCTGTTTACCTTCCCCCTGCAGACTTTCAGAGTACTCCTAACATCAGTTGACTGTCCTCCTGCGTTATCTCCTGAATTTTTCTGGCCAGAAGTAGACTCTACCGTCATGCCAAGTAGCACCCTCATGACTGAAGACTATCTTTACGTATGGAGTGATTTTCATCTGAGGGGACCTCAGAGCAGGGTCACACAGACTGGAAAGACTGAACCTGTTTCTCAAGGTGAAGTCAGCCAGCACTGAACAAAAATGTATAAATTCACAGGCAGCAGCAGCAGAGTGCTGCCAGGCAGCAACTGATGAAATCAATGTTCTCCCACACTGGAATTTAATACTGGCATCCTAGCATTTCTTATGAACTGCTCTAGAATGTTCTCAGTGCATGTCTACCTTACTAAAATTTTTAAGCAGGCATTTCTAGCATTGCTGTCATCAAGCTGCAACGTTAGTGGAGGACCAACACAATGAACACTATTCTCCCAGGCAAACTTGTTTCCATCAAGTTCCATAGCATCCAAGCACAAGCCAGCCACACCCAGATTATAATGTAGAAAGTTGCCATTTACCATTGCAGTGTATTGCCAAAAAAAAAAAAAAAAAAAAAGCAGCAGCAAAAAATCCTGCAGCAAGCATGACATTAACTGCAACTATGCCAGGGTCCCTCCCTAGAGCCTGGCACAGTGCAGAAGGCAGGGAAGCTGACAAAGCACACAGCAGTAGCCAAGGATGAGGCAGCAGCGAAAGGTGTGTCCTCCCTGGCTCCAGTGAGTAAGAATAGGGAGGGGAAGGCAAGGCATGCTCCCAAGGAAGGAAAAACAGGTTGAAAATGCAGAACAAGAGCCAGACAAGCTCCTGGAAGCTTTGCACACAAGAGTTAGTGTGAGGAAGGCTTCCATCCTTCGTTATACTCACATTTGCATCTCTGCTCCTTCCAGCAGGTACTGGAGCAGAACTAGCCCTGGCTAAGTGGAGGGGCACTACCTGGGGAACAGGAATGGAGCAACCTGCCAATCAGACAATGTCAGAAGATAAAATTCAGCCCAAACAGAAAAGACGGACATTATCTCCAGCCATAAGCTCATCGCTGCCGTATGCGAGGACTCCTTGCAGGTAAATTACCTACCACGCGCATCTGCCTACTTCACGGAGATTGGTTTACGTGTCACCATCGCCACTGTGGCCAGATTTGGAGCCGGTCCCTTCGAAGGCTCCCATGTTTGCCCTCAAGCAGGTGCTGACTTTCTCTGTTGCGTAAGTCTGGCACTATTAACCAAGAAAAGACCCAATCCTGCCCTGCAACACTACAGTCTTCCCTCTACAGCTTGAAACCTGCTCCAAAAACAGGGCACCCTGAGAAAGACAGCCCCTTGTTTCAAGAGATTAAAACATGCAGAAGAAGCACTGTTCTTGACACATGTCTACTGTCATCATTCAAACAGCCAAAAAAAACCCCAGTCTGCCTTGGCCTGACCTAGAGGTCCGCTCTGGAGAGCTCCTGCTCCATCCGATCCAGTTGGTCACCC
>NW_010525509.1:0-348 GCF_000687285.1 Phaethon lepturus | reverse complement strand
CCCCCCTCCCCCCCCAGCCAGTATACGTAGTGCAGTCCTGCGGGTCGGCAGACTTGAGGCCCCTCTCCATCTGCTGGAGCAGCTCCCTGATTTTGTTATTCAGCCGCTGCGTGAATTCAGGGGTCAGCTATGGAGAAGAAAACAAAAACAAAACCCAATAAAAAAAACACCAAACATGAAAGAAACACCGGCAAGCAGATGGGGTCTTGGTAAGCTGGGGGTAACACGAGGGCACACAACCACGCAACCGTGTGGTTTCTAACCTGCCGGGTCTCTGCTAGAAACCCCTGGGCACCTCGGGAGCTGGCTAGGCTCCTGGCTACCTCGCTTGGCTTCGCGGCCGGGGCG
>NW_010525508.1:0-31471 GCF_000687285.1 Phaethon lepturus | reverse complement strand
TCTTTTCCAACCTTAACGATTCTATAATTCTAAAAAATTGTATTTTGATGTTAATCTCTTTAACACATTAGCAGCAATAGCTGTCCTGAATCAATTACATTTCTGCTGCCTGAAACACTGGGAATATATTACAGGCACCAAATCTTCACTGAAAGAAGAAATGGTAAAAATATTCCAATAGAGGACTCTTCTATTTCCTGTATTGGTATTTGAAATAAGAGTCTTGCAGGCTAATTAATTGTTAGGTTATCAGGCAGACTAGGAGAGTTGTAATCACTGTTTTCAGGGATTAGATTAGTCCCCTGTTTACACATTGTTTGAAATTACTTACTCTGTGTGCTCTAACTTTTTTGAGGACCTCCTGTCCTGCTTTTCTTTGCATACACTGCTTTGAAGCCGTCTGATACCCTGGAACTTTCCTGAACACCAAGCACTTCCCTGCCACATACTTTATTCGGACTTCGCTTATGATCAAAAAAATCTCAATCAGTTTATGTCAGTCGAAGCCAGGATTGCAGTTAAACGGACACTTTCTGAACTACACAGGAAATAATAATAAAAAAAAAGCACTGTACATTATCGTGGCTGAGATCCAAGTCCAAAGGGCTGTAGTGTGTTTGCAGGGAGGGAGGTTGGTGCTGATCCCTCACCCCGAAGGCAGGGTGGGCTTCCTCTGCGATGGTTACAGAAATGAAGAAGTTTTATTTGGGACTATAGCTCTGCTGTTGTTCAGGACTGCATTCGGCATCGCAGTCTTCAGGATCGCTTTGCGTTGGCAGGGTGTGAATGGTAAAGCTTGAACAGGCAGCATTTCTTTAGACTGTGCTCTCTGACCTCCACCTCTAGGGAGAATTATGGCTGGTGGTGGGGGGCTGGAGGAAATCCTGAAAGAATGCAGCTTTGTGAGTTGCAGGAGGAGGCCTGCTTACCACCAACAAATATATTAACAGGGTTAAACACAAAACACAGAACTTTTCCTATCTGATCCCTAGAGTCAGTTAGGGAAGAATTCATGCTATTCTAGAGACTTACTAGATTAGTTTGCTGTTGTGTTAAAAAACAAAAAACACACACCAAAAATATCAGTGTCTTTCTGCCTGGATGTTTGTGCTGTGCATGCAAGAGGTAGTCCTGCTCCAGTGAAAACCTCGTAGCTGGACTTTACTTCTCAACACAACCACCCTGCTCCTCCTCTCTGAAGTACGTAAAGGCTGAAGGCCATCTAGCAATGTCTCAGAAGTGAGAGGACCTATTCAGGGACTGACTAGCTCATCTTCAGGTCGAGTGGAAAAGTCATCATTTGGCAGTGGGGTGGATGGCTAGTGACCTGTAATGCTGGGTTATTTCTGGGAGAGTAGGTTGTCTCTTTTGACTCTGTATAAAGTGGGTCCCTCCTGCACACAACTTATGCTGCCCTTTGCTTCGGGTTATTACAAAAGTATGCTAAATAAGGTCGGGACATGCTTTTTTTGAAATCCACATTGCGCATCCGTGTCGGGGTCTTAAATCAGTGTACGCAATGCTGTAACTAACTGTGCATATGCAGTGCTTTTAAGTTGAAGTCTTGTTTGAGGGTTTGTTAGATAAGTACTCCTTTCACGTAAATATTTAGTTAATATACAGGGAGTTCCAAGTCATATCCTTTTGTAGGTGTTTTTCATAAACAAGGGTAATTTACTTTCATTTTATTTGTTGTCTTCGTATTGGCCAAGTAAATACCAATAGTAATAGAACTCCTTTGTACAGAAACACAATCTAGTAATTATTCAGAGCGACATGTAAAAATACATCAAGAAAGGTACCTGTTACTTATCCATTTATAGTACTAAAGAAATAACCAAATTGTGGTTTTAATTGATTTAAATATTTGTCCTCACCTGTAATTGTGGATTTTAAAAATAGACTTTGCAGCTATGCACTGATATTCTTGGTATTTGCCTTTACCTTTAAAAGGAAGGTGTACTTCTGATAGGCTGCACTGTTTCTTTGAGCTTTGAGTGGAGACATATTTAGCCACTCTGATGCCTGAATCTTTGGTTGTAACTCCAGGATTTAAATTTTCAGTATTGGTTTCAAATCTAGAGTGTTCTGAGTTCCTCCTGTTCTAAATAATAAGATTAATCAATGAGCAATTTTACCTGAATCGTAGGAAGTCACTTAGAATGGTGTACTGTAATGTATTTTACGGCCTTGGCTTTACCTGCTTTGTTCTGTCATGATGCAGAGTTGTGTTTTAGGGACAAGTAAAGAGACTTTTTAAAAAATTCTACTTTTAAGGAAACTTACTTTCTGCTGAGAATGTTGCCATAGCAATGAGTTATAAGTCTGAAGTTCCTAAAGGTTGATTTTATTTTATCATCTGGTTTTCTGATGTAGTTTCATATTCATTGATCAGAGGAGTTGCTTTGGAAGGAAATTTCTGCAGCATCTTAAATCCATTTAATTTGTTTCTTTGAAACACTTGTTCAACTTGAAAGCTATGATATGACCGGTCTTACATTTTCCAACTGAGTTTTCTCTTCAGCTTAGCCTTCCTCTCTTTTGCTTGTTAATTTTTTTCTTTTCTTAGGTATTTTCCAGTTAATATCTTTAAAAATTGAGCTACTGCGTTAAGTTTTCAAGTCTGCTGAAGTACTACGTTGACTCTTTACATCTGCATCAGATGAAGAGGTTATGGTCTTTCCTTTTGGTTACAGAAATTGCTATAGCTGGCCATGCGTTTGTTGACCCAAGGTGAACCTGCTGCAGTGTGTTGCGTGTGTTACATTTCTTTCACGCTGGTCTTGGCGCACTGAATCGCAATCCTATTTCTTCAATAAGGATCCCATTAAATGATGTGTATTCAGCAAGATCAAGTGTAAATCGTTACATCTAAACAGAGGTACTCATTCAGCTGAGAAAGGTTGAGGAATCACTGTAGCCCTAGGCAGAGGTTCCTCGGAGAAAAAGCTGGAGTTTGTAGTGATTTGTGCACTGGAAACGAGTTGGCAAAATCACCCTGTTGTGGGGAAAACCGAGAAAGCAGTAGCTCTGGAGTGACATTTAAACAGGAAAGATCTGTGGAGTTACCTGTGGCTCTTACTAGAGCTTACTGGGCTGTTGTGTCCAATGTTGGGAACAACAATTGGGAACTGGTGGCAGTTTTTCAGCCAGGGGTGATTAGGGAGTCAGAAATGGCACCAAGAATAGAGTGACTGAAAAGAGGTTGGGTTTTGTTTGGGGTTTTTTGGTTTTGTTTTTGTTTTTTAAAATCTAGAGTACGAGGAATAGAAGTAACAGTCTAAATTTATAGGAATGGAGTTTTAGGTTAGAGATGATGAGGAATTTCCTAGCTAGTAGGTAAAAGCAGTATGAAAATTGTTTAGGGAAGTTGTGGCTCCATCAGTGGCTGTACGTGGGCCATCGCTAGCATTTTTTGAAACGCGGGTTCCGAATGCATTAAGCACTGCCAAAAGCCCAAAGGTTGAGCTCTGGCAGCAAGGCTTGTGGAAATCGGCAGGTAGCCTAGTGACTGCGAGAGCTGGCTATGGGGTGCAGAGGCAGACAGGTTGCTTTATGTTGCAAAGAGAATTCCTTTTAAAAAAATTGTTGTAACGCTGTTGGGTTTTTATTGTTTTCTTTTGGTTTCACAGTTGCACAATTTTTTCTTTTTTTTTTTTTTTCTTCCTTGCCAATTTGTTTTTACTGCCTTGCCAGTGTGCCATTGGGAATGGTTTTTCTATTGAGAAACACCTTTGCTTTCTGTTTTTCCTTCCGTCTGGCTACTCTTCTTTCTCACCGTGGAGGATTTTGTACAAATGTTGAGAAGATAACCACCTTAGGGTGTGCATACAATACATGCAATAATATTGAGACTGGTGTACGCTTCTGAGGTTGTTTTAATAACCCATTTAAATTTTGTTTCTGCTGCCATGCAGTTATATGTTCAGTACATATTTCCTTGGAGGAAGCATATTTGTTTTATTTGATGCTTGAAACACATTACAGTGTTTGTTTTCTGTGGTAGAGAATGGCAAGACCAGCTCAGAGGGATACAGGGATCCATTACAAATATGTTTCATGGTAACCTACCACATAGAAATTATTTGTGGTGATGATGACAGTGTGACCTGATGTGACTCTTACTCTTTAAGTTATGATATGATGACTCGCAAATAGGGATATGCCCCCTCACCCTCGCTCCATCCTGGGTGTTCAGAAGTGTGTTGACTACTGAGAGGGACAAGTGCAGCCCCAAACTGAGCGAGTGCTTGAACTTCTACTGACAGACAGGTCTCAGGATGCTTGCGCTTAGATACCGCACTAAGTGGCATTAACAGAGGACAAAAGCCACTGTAGCCCTTCCACCCGCATGGTTCATCTCCTCCTGCCTGAACGGTCTAGATAGTATAAAGAAGTAACAGTGGTGCTTTAATAAAAGGATTGCATTACTAGGGAGTCTCAGTTCTTTGTTTTGTTGTTCTGTGGTGTTACTGTTGTAGCTGTCCTGCAACGTGGTTTTGTGATGGGAAGAGGGAGAAAGGTTAGTTATTTTTGTTGGGTTTAATGAAACACTGAATACACACTTAAAAAAAAAAAACAACCCTGAACTGGTGGAATAAAAAGGAAATGGCTTGTTCAGGAATAATCCTGCAAGTTTGTATATATGATGGGTTTAACGTGTGATAACTCACCCATCACCCTGTGGGAATCCTGTGCTTAAAAGGATGAAAATTTCTAGAAACACTGCTTGTTGGCTTGGTAATTGGGCAACTGTCTCATTAGGGAAGGACAAAGTACAAATCTGTCAGACAGTGGACCAAGATGCTACTTATATGAGACAGCTCATAAAAACTAGGGATTGCTGGAAAGTCTACACCATAAAGTGCAGGGAAGAGAATGATTTATGTTTCAGTGCAGAGGAAATTGTACTGAAAAAAAATAATCTTCATTTTGAATGAAAAAGAAAAAAATAGTAAAAATAGACTAGAGGATTTCTTATTTGCATGCAGATCTCGGTTGTCCAGAGTCAAGTGTAAGATGCTTGTCATTATTTGAATATCAGGTTCTTGTAATAGAAATTCATAGTAAAAGTTGATGGCATATAGAAATTCCTAACAAAGCACGTAGAGCTGGAGGGCTGTGGCTGTCAGGCTCTGCGCACAGTCATCACTGTCCTACTTAACTTCCCTTCATTGACCTATTCCCTGTCATCGTGTTCGCAGTTTGTAGGCTCTTTGGGAGGGCTTGTATTTGCTTTATGAGGACAGTCTGTGTGTGCGGTGAAGGTACAATCCATGTTAAGACTCATGGGATTCACAGCAGTAGCAGTAATGTAAAATAATAGTTGCAACAGGGTCAATTTTTTTTTTGACACAGACTGCAGTGACTCCCTCTGTTATCAGGAGTCAAATTCTGATGGAATTAGAAATTTTTTATTGACAGGTTTTCATGCTGGAGGTACCCTTTGTGATGCCTAGACATGTATGAAGGGCTGCCTGGCAGATAGTGATTTGTCACTACCAGACTTTTTTCCCCTCGCAATTTAATGGTGAGGAAAAGAATGCATGATGGTGCATTTTAGCACTGCGTGGTGCTCTCAAGGTCCCTGTCACTTGGCACTTTTCATCTGAAAATTTTGAGATGCTTCTGTACGTCCCATTTGGTTTTTTTAAACATTGCCTTAATTTATCGGTGCGAAGAATGAACTATAATGTGAAACTCGTATTTGCATTTTTACTTGAAATCAGCCCATTTTTCAAATAGGAAATTAAAAAATTAATTATTTTGAACATTGGTTTCTTATTTACATAGCTAATATAAAGCAAAGAAATGAAAAACTAAAAGCATAAATTATTCTGTGTATCAGATGGGCATCCTAATACTTAACTAGGATGTTTCATTACAGCGTGTTATCTATTTAGGATGAGGGTAAATGTATTGGAAAGCAGTTCTGAAAAACAAACAGAAGGGACATGCTTTCATGAGCCTTGCTTGCAGCTTGTTAAATGTTTTCTCTGAATTGCTACTAGTCTCTTGGAGCAACATACATCATACAGAAATGATATATTATGTCATAGCTACATATAAAGAAATAACAATGATTTGTTATTTAATATTTATTTTTTATTTATTAATATTATTATTATTATTTCTTTAACAAAGAAATAATAATGTTAGCTACAATATTTATATCCTTACCTGAGAGGTTTTTTAATATTATTGCAGTATGATGGTGTCACGTTATTTTTTTAAGGCCAGTACAGAGTACAACCAGTGTAACTTGAATAGTCTAATTAAAGTAATATGATCGGTACTTCAGTATTTTATTCTGATGAAATATTAATGTCTTCAATCTGAAAAAACTGTTCTCACCAAATATGAATTGCATGCAGTCCATACTCAAGTAAACATCTTTAGCAGCCTTATTTTTCTAAGCTGACTTGGTTATCAACTGCTAGTGATGTCGGCTACTTAGGATTCAGAGATTTGTTCATAGCACAGATGAAAGCAAAATATAATGCAAAGAGTTAGTAGCTTTGGTAAAGAAAACTATGATAGAGAAGATGTGTATTGTAGCATGACGTCCCACAGCTTGCCATAGAAGAATATTATTGCAGGGGAGAGAGAACTCTTTAAATTGAGATAATTACAGGTAAATTATTTTATGTTCTCTTGTTTTGCCTTTCCTTCCTAAAAGATGGCTACCTAAGTCGAAGCTATAAGCCAAGAACACACATTTCTGTAGACTTGCAGTTAGCTTGAGCACTGACTTTAGTAGTGGTCTTATGAAAAATATCATTTGTTCTGTTCACATTGAAATACAGAATATGTAACATTGCAAATCTCCTCTTTTTCTAAGGAAATAAATCAGCATATTGCTGATTTTTATAAGTTGTCATACTCGTCTGAACTTTCTCTGGCATATACTGGCTGGATTAAATCTTTATGAATTAAATCTTGACCTGTGTCTATTCCACACAACCATGCACTTCCAGAAGAGGAGCAGACATGACACAATGGGTTTTGTTGATACTAAATGACGTGGTTTGGACAGAAACCTTGGATAACAATCTCAGCTGAGAAAACTTAGATGGTGTTGGGGCAAAATTATCCATTAACATGTCATCCTTGAACAGCTCATCTTGACTCTGCACTTCCTTAAAGACAGTGCAGTTCTTTCCCCTGCTGGTGGAAAAAAGAGGATAACTGCAAGTGTGTCAGAGCCTAGACAAAAGGTGAGAGAGCATAAGCCCAACGAGTTTTATATTTATTGCCTGTTGGTATTCCCCATTATGGAATGCATCCCTCTCCGTCAGGCATCCCCAGGCAGGCTTTGTGCAGGAAATTTTGCTGGCGTAGTAGCGATGGGATTAATCCCCCTCGTTTGTAAGCAGATGATGCCATTTCAGTATGACCTCTCTCTGCTCTTTATTTTTGCCTGCCCTGAATCTGTCTCTGGCCACCCTTGTAAATGTGCTTCTTCGTGTTTTGGCATGTTGGAACTGAAATGTGCCCCTCCTTGTCACATCCCTGAAGCTGAACATCCAAGCGTTTGCATGATACAGAAAGCTCTGTACCTGCCTGCCTCCCGCAGGAGGAGGAAATGTTGCCATTAATGATTCTGGATTACCAAAATGTTTTTGATCTTAAATCTCCATCTCCTATTGAGTTCTCATTTATGTCCTTTCTAAGTCCTTGTGTGAGCATCTTTTCCGGCTGGATCACTGCGGATCACAATTTTGTTTTTCAAAGCAAAATACACAATGGCGCAAAGAGTTTCTTGATACATCTGCTGCGTGCGTGCATTCCTGTTTGACCTTTTCTTACCTCTTCTTCTGTTCTGAAATACGCCAAGTCTAAGTTTGGTGACAAGGACAAGCTGAAGACAATGTAAGTCATCAAACTGTCATTTTTTTCTTTTTCTGCTGAATTAATGTCTGCCTTGTATTCTAATTTCCCCGTTTACGTACCGAGGTGCCGTATTTGCGTTCTTCAACAGAGAAACAGTGTTGCAAACATCATATTAGTACTTGCTGCAATCTTGAGTCGTTACGTTTGCTGTTGTCTGTAGCTTTGTTCCTTTTAAGTGTTTATGTACTTCCCTTCTTTGATCCCTCAAAGTGTGTTTCATAATGATAAATTCTATAGGACATTTATTTATCTGTTTCTCTAATCTCTCCCCATCTCCCTTTTGATCTGTATTCTCTTGTATCTTCGTTATTTCACACCTTTTGAATCATCTGCAAAATTACCAAGGGTCTTTGACTATCAGAGCTGCTGAGTTGCATTACATAAAAGAAAAGTTGTACCCAGACCTAAGACAGAATTAACAAAAATATTCTCATTTTTCTCACGCACATGTCTTTGCTCTGTGGCCCTGGCACAGAAATGAGGAGTGTGGCATATAAGCTGAATTTTTGATGCAGTATTAATATCGGAATGTTTGTAATTCACCAGTTCAGAAAATGCAGGTCCCTGTTCACTTAGGAAAGGAAGCCTGTAGCACCTTATATAGATGTGTTTGAAATAAAATCCTAAAATTTTGCGCAAGGATGGGAATTACTAAAACAAAAAGAAGTTTCATTAGACCACCAACCATTTGGTGGTCCAAGAAACCTATTGCTACAGAACTGCAAGGTGGCAATGCTGTCTGACATCGGCTCATTCAAATAAACCGCAGTCTGAGAGGATGTATATCCATCATATTTCATTTTAGGATGTCACCCCCACAAGCTAATGACATTAATGGCAGCTAATTCTAATGTAGTCCTGATGATGGTGGTGCCTACAGCTTGTAATTGGGCTTTAGAAACAGCCCACTTGATAAATTCAAGGATGCTGAGCCAAATCGCCTACTGCAGTGTTGACTTTAATTAAAATTGCTAGTGATGGATGTTTTTAAAAGCAGGAACTGCTGGTGTTCTTCATCGCCATTTACTGTGCATCATTTCAGTGGTATGTTTGTTTCCTTCATTTATAGCTGGGGGGAGTATTTTGTCTTTCTCATGTATTTGTCCTAAGCTGCATTCATTTTTGGAAGGCCTAGTCCAACGCCATCAACACAGTCTAAAGGATTTTTGTAGGTTCCAGAGACAGTTTAAATAACTTAGCTTGTGCTGGCTAAATGCTCACAAATCTTGACCAAGAGGAGCTCTGTCACAGCTGCATCACCTGTAGTCCCTGAACTGGGTAGCTGGGATGTGTTAGTACGATTTATCATCATACCTTTCCTTTGCAGTGCAGATGTAATTTAAGCAAATGAAACCATTTTTCTTTATTATCTCCTTGTTAAGAAAACCAGCTCTTGCCTTTTCCCCAAGTGTAGGGCTTCTCTGAATAAATATGCAAAGTATCATTTCACAAAATGACATTCTACCGAATCCCTTTGTACTTAGTCCTGCCAGAGGAGGGAGAGCTGAGATGGTTTATAAAACAAATGCGTGCGCCTTGCAAGTCTTCATGAGGTAGTTCGGGGAGAATAATGGAATGCTACGCAAGAGTCAGGGAGATTTTGGTTAAATGACAGGCTCCAGAAAAGGCTTTGGACTATAAAATACAAAGTTAAATTTTCACTACCTAAATAACAGCCTGGACTGAATAGAAGCATTTCCAGCCAAATAAAATGTTAGATAGTTGAGGCCGAATCGTGAAAGATTTTGTTAGTTAAAGATAACAGTTCCCTTGTAATTCTGACTTGTGACTAGTGTCCGTTTCAGGGGTTAAATCCAAAAGGGAGAATGAGCATTCTCATGCCTATGTGCTAACCAGACGTGAATGCAACGTAAGCCTAGGTCAGGGAGAGCTTGAAAAATCCTACCCGAGGCAAACTTGCAAGTAGTACAAAGGCTTGTGGAGAGGGCTAATGAGAAGCAGCTGCTTAGTCCTTTGGAGTTACAGGGGGACTGGTGGCAGGTGTTGGGAAGGCTGAAGTCAAAGACTTGCTAAAAGCATATGTGTAATACGCTGCCCATACGATGATTCCACGTATTGTTACGTTGCGAACGTAGAGGTGATGGTGTTTAATCGAGCTGCTCCTAGAAAGAGTTACTGGGTGCTTCTTGTTCGTGAGTGTGTCTCTTCACTGAGTGTGTGTGCTGAGAGCGTGGCTCGTGGGAGAGACAGCGCCAGGGTCAGCAGTGAGGTTTTCACTGAGGCGTTTGCGTGTCTCATCTTAGTGTCATTTTGGTGTGCGAAAGAGGTTGCGTTTCATTAGAGAAATGGCAGGTGATCAAGATTAAGTGCTCCTCCAAGAATTAGCAACAATGGTACCATTAATAGTCCTAAGATCTCTCCATTGGTAGGAAGAACGGGTTTATATCTACAAAAAACGTTAACTGTTATGAATGCGTGTCCTTTAAAAAGGGCTCTGGAAACCTTCTGTGCCTCTAGACTCTTAAGTAGTACTTTTCTTTTTTCTTTTTCTTTCTTTGAATGGCTCAGGAGATCTTCTTTCTGTAAATTGTGTGGGTTCTGTGGACGTCAAGGAAAGCACTGTCCTGAAGCACTGAGAATTAGGGTCAATGAGCTGAGTTCATGTCAAATGATAGCTCACTTAGAATGTTTTTTTTTAATCTGTAAAATTTCAGAAGGCATGAAATCTGTAGGTAAAGTGTATGTGTCTGATGGGCCACTTACCTATTTTTCTCTAAGGTTTTCCTAGCACGTTTCTAGTGTGTTTAGTAAGCTCTTCTAGAATAATATGGTTCTGGTGCTGTATACTGAAGAATAAATAAATCAAACCCCTTTAATGCAGCAGGCTCTCTTAATGGTGAAGAGTAGGCTTGCAGCTACACCACTATCCTCTTCTGAGGTATTAACAGGAGAAATAAAACCTTTCAGGCGCTCTTGAACACCACAGCGTTGAGCAATTGCTAGGTACACATTAAGAAATGTTTGTTTTTACAAAAATAAAAAATACTAAATTGTTTGGCTTTCAAATAGACTGGTCGTAAGTTTGCTTTTTCCCAGCTGTTGTGGATGAAAAATTTGGTTGGAGTCAAGCTCCCAGATTGTGTATCTGAAGTAAATCTCATAAATTCTCAGCACCCAAAACTACTTCAGTTGGCATAATGACTGCAAACGATAAGTAATAATGAAATCTCGGACTGGAGAAGGAAAGGCTCTCCACACGTTCTGATACATCGCACATCACCACATTGATGTCAGAAAACAGCATCGGTGGAAGCCCCAGCATCGGTAAAAAGAGAAAACAACATCGGTATTGCCCCACTATCAAAGTGGGAAAATACTCTGCAGCAGAATAGTGTCCAAAATCTAAGTTTCTGCAAAAACGTTTCCATGACTTTCTGTAAATTTTCATTTCTAATGTGACATGGATGGTTATATACTTGGGGTTTCACTGCAGAAGTGCTCAGCTGTTGCTGCAAGCCTTTTGAATAGCCTTATTGCAGCTGATGCTCCCTGGCTTCTAATCGGTTCAATGTAACAAAAATGGTTCGAGGCTTATGGAAAGTAATAATTAAAAAGACAAAAATGCTGTTGTACTTTGAAAGCTAATAGGCAACTTTTTCCATAAGGAGCAGTGACGGACAAAGCCCCAACAGTGGAAGGGTTGCAAATAATTGGACGTGTACTGAGGGCTAATGGGAGGAGTTAAGCCTGCCTCATTTAGTGTGATGATCTGTCTGTAGTGAAATGTTTGACGTGGGTAGACTTCAGATTCGTAAACTGTAGCAGGTAATACAGTGTGTACAGAGCCCTGACGCTGATCTTATGGTCGCTTTACTTTGCATGCCTTGGTTTTAACATCTTTTTTTCCTAGCAAAGTAACATGAAAGCGTGTATGTTTGGTTCAAAGGCTAGTGTGAGAGGCTTTCATGGAAGAAGCTTTGTGTCTTGTTTTCATTGACTGAGAGGGTTAAAAACCTTGACACACTATGAACTTAGAGACTTCCCTGTAGTAATGTCCAGCATGGAAAAAGACATGCTTATCCATCCTTAAGGGGGTAGAAAATTAAATCTAGAGGGGCTCTGATTATGGGATCACTGACAGAAATGCAAAGAGGTGAAAAACAATGTAATTCTTTTAAAACAAAGGTTATCATATTAGATAGATGATCTGGTTGTTGGATTTTTTTCTTTTTTTTAATGATTTCTGGATCAAGGTAGAACAAAAGCTTGGATGTTTTGGGAGAAGCCTGGGGAGGTGACCTGAAGGTTGCAGCCTCTGTGAAAAAGGCCAGGATGAGAGGCTAGTGAAGAAAGAGGAAAAATGGAGGCTCTCTGAAATGGAAGAGGGAAAAGACAATAAGGTTTTAGCAAGTAAATATTTTCATGTTACTACTTGGAAGTTTATTTTTTTTACCTTGGAAATGCAGGTAGGCAGGTGTGGACAGAGGCAGGCTGGAGGAGGTGGTTCCATGCAAACCAGGGGCAGGAGTACCTTGGTGACCCTATAGAGGCCACATACATGCATAATTACTTACAGGGAAAATGAAGTTTGCTCCACTCTACATAAGACACAGCTGTCATGAAACAGGTAGTGCTGAATCCTTATTACTCACTTTCCACTTATTACTTAGCTAGTGTGGGCCAGAGGAGTGTGGAAGTCCACAGGGATGCATGTAAAACTAGTAGGGACTGTCAACGGAAATCATAACCTGACTCATTAACGCAGCCTTCGTAGCAGTGGGAAGAAAACTAACTTTTCCCTGGTACATTTGGAGCCAGTAATTAGCCAGTGACATTGTCAGAGTTGCACTAGTATTTTTATAGTAGCTACAGATGAGCTGTTCTTAGGTGACTTGTTGCTCCACTGTAGAAACTTCCGCTTTAGTCCACGCAGAGCTTTGAGATGAAGCAGATGGGAGAAGGTCCCAGACTTTTCCGAAGCAGACAGATAGGAAAAGCCTGCGCTATGGGGATGGCGTATTCCCAGCATCAACTCCTGCGCACGCTGCTGAGCCGCGTGGCTCTTTCTTCCAGTAAGAGCGATTCGCCTCTGGGTGCTGCTCGTAGAAGCCTCCGTACAACAGGAACGGCGGCGTGCGTCGCCATCCTCCGTGCTTCCAGGCGGCAAGTGCCGAGGGGCCCTCGGAGCACAGGCTGGCACGCGAAGCTCGCTCTCAGCCCACTCCTGAGGCTGCTGCAGTGCTGGCTGCTATTTCACAGGGGAAAAATGTTTTCTAATTTCTTGTTCCCCTGCTCCCTCTTTTCTTGTACTTACACAGGAGACTGAAGGAGAGATTACAAATACATTAGAAATGTGTTACCTTAAGACGCTTAAAAACATCTTGCACGTTTTCCCAACAGATGCGGGTTTCCACATTGTTATTTTTGTCATCATATAGTCAACGTTTAAAATAACAATAGTTTTGAAAAGTCTTTTTAGGATACTGCCAACGTTCATAACGTGAGCACAGTAGCTTAGCCTAAAGTATTTTTAATTAGGGTTTGGTTTTGGTTTTTTTTTTTTACATTGTTACCCAAATAAACAGGGCAAATGGAGAAAGGCTAACTGATTTAGCTTGCTCAATTTATCAGAATGCTTTTGATAACAACTGACATCATTTTATTAAATGTGATGGGGAAGGGAGAGCGGTGGAATGTTTTGTTCTTCTTGGTGCGTTATTTTGGTAAGTGTCTAGGGTGCATTTAGATAAACTACAGTGCTAAGCCTGAGGAAGAAAGACCTAAATATCTAGTGAATTACTCCTATTTGCATTGAGAAATTAGCTGTAATTAGCATTCAAGTTTTAATGATATTGTATTTGTGAAGCTGATAAGGCCTTTGGGAATGTGGTTGCAAGGAACTTCTATTGTTTACTATATGCAAATCTAGCCACTTAGCTTTAATTAGAGGTTGAAACCTGGAGCAATTGTCAGCAGTTGCTTTAATATTAATGAGCCTGACAGAGCTGTCCATCATTGTGTTTTATATGGTTGAGAATTAGAATATTGAATCCCAGTTGGTTCAGTGCTCAAAGAACTTGGGGCCTTCCATCAAGGAAACCCATTTCATTTAGTATGCCATACATTTCGTTAGTTCCAGTCATTGGAAAGGCAGAAGTCCTTATGAATTGGTATAGTTGCTATTCTCTGCGTGATGGTTTGAGAATATATGAGAGAATTTCTTTGAAGGCATATAGCGCTAATAATTTTTTAAAAAATAAATGATTTTAAGAGCAGTTACCTGGTTGCAATATAAAATTTAGTTGCTTGACACATGAATAATAGTTTATAATAAACATTGGCTGAGTTTCCTCACAAAATTAGCTGATGTCTCTTCTTATGTGGTGGTGTTCAATACTTTCCCATTCTGGTTTTAGTAGAGGACAAGAGAGATGTAAAGGAGAGAGAAAAAGCTTATAGTGCTTAGCCCCTTAAATGTTTTTTATATCACTCTCAATGGAAGCACTAACCATTATTGACTTCTGTTACCATTCTTTAATGTTCAGGTTTTTTTTTTTCAAGAGGCTTTCGTGTCAAAGAGGTAAAAAGTTTCCACAGAAGATCTGTATAGAGGAAAAGAAGTTTAGAAGATGTCACTTGAAGTTAGTACTGTTGGTAAACACTGTTAAGAGTCTCCTATTTTTGGACTGTTTCTTTGTGAAATAATTCTCCCTTCCACAAGCCTTTAAGGAACTAGAATGATACCTTGTGAAGGTATATATAAAATAATTACATGTAATAGATGCTTTGTATTTACCCCTTTTTATTGTGGTTTGCTAGACAGCAGAATACAATTGTGGACTTTCTTGTGCTCTGGTGGGTGAGGCTGAAATAAAACCGCCGATGGTGTTTCTAGCATCTCTTGGTGTTCCGTAGGACGTGGGTAGCTTTACAATATTGAATGACAGTGAAATGCCATCTAAACTACTGACCACTGGGGCATGAAATGCCATGTTAGTCACAGGTGTACTTACATACTAGAGCTTGTAGGTCTCTCTCAACAGCGATGAGAGACTGGAAGCATTGATGGAACATCACTTTAGGAGGTGCTATTGAACAGCCCCACGTTTGAAAGCATGGGGCAGGGGTGAGCTCTGGGAATGGCTTACGGCAGGGGAAGAAGCCTCTTTTGCGGCGTCCTGCCCTGCCATCGGGATGTGCATTTGAGTCTTGCGTGGATGGGGGCTGCTGCCCTCGCGGCAGGGTGGGTTTGTCCTTCTGCTGTGGGTTGGGCTTGCCTCCTGTCCCCGCGGTGCTCCGGGCCAGCTGCCGCGCACGAGCCAAAGCCTGGTTACACGCTTAGCATTGGAAGGATCCTATTGAAAAAGAAAGCCTAGTTTTTCAGGGGGAAGGGCAACTATAGAAAGTTTTAAAAGGCTAAATAACAATGCATGTTCTAGATCGGTATCTTTGACAGCTAAATACTGCCGGGAAAATAACATGCTGAATCTTAGTTGTTTGTAATTCAGAGTAAGCCAGCTGGAGCTGGATGGAGCAGAATTATGAATCAAATAGAGAGATGCTAGTACCAATTTATTTCTCCAGGAAAGCGCAGCTTCTACGCCATGTGCTTTTTGGTGAAACTGTCCTTTTAAATTTTATTTTCTAGGCGAGCAGAGTTGAGGTTAAGGGACTAATGCTGTATCACGTAGGCAATCAATTGTTTTTATTATATTGTTTTGTTAAGCAGCCGTGCTGTATAGGAAATGTACTATATAGCGATATTCTTAAGCTATTTCATCTTTGGGAAAAGGCTAGTTGGGGATCATCAAATAAGTAATCCAGCTGGCTGATTAGAAGCCATTAATTACTAACTACTCTCAAATCATCACCCTTCCACTTCTGGCCTGTGAGTCACTGCTGAGATTGTCCATAGCGGGGCCAACTTTGGCGTAATTGTATGTAATATTAATCTATAATTCACACGGTGTCTGGTAATTTGATTTAAGCAACAGACCACACAGGCTACTAAAGGATAAAAGACAGCACATAAGTTACTCACCTTAATGAGGCTTGTTTGAGCTGTGCTTTGCCAGTTTATTACTGAACAGTGAAAATGGGATCTGTTTTGCCCCTCTACCCTCTGGCTTAATAGGAAATTCAAAGGTTGCTGCATATATCATTTCCTTACTGATACTTTCCCTGCTCTTAACTTTATAGTAATACCATATGTGTTTTTCAGTACCTAAATTACATATAACATTCATTTCTTCAAAGGTGTTTTTTTTCCCCATGTTTTTCAGCAAGTTTTGCCCTAATTCACTCTGAAGGTTATATGCGGTTACAAGAAAAGGAGAAACTGCTTTTTGTTGTTGTCTTTAAATGTTGCTAAGCTTTTTAAGTATTTTTGGCATGCGGACGATTTACTGTTGTCATATATTCATTTTTTTTAATATAGCAGAACTTAGAGTAATACATATTGAAAATCTGTTATCTTTATGGCTCCTATTAGTTGTTACATTTATAAAGATAAAAGACCCATAAATTACCAGTGAATCAAAACAATGTTAAGTTATAGCTACTCATCCAGCCAGGCAATGTTGCTGTTGTTGTTTAGGGCTCTTGTTCTTGTTTGTCCCATTACTCTCTTACATTTATAGCCATTCATCAGCAACAGCTTTGTTAAAAGTTTGCAAATAGATGAGACACTTAACAGTTCTTAAAGCTTTCCAGCGGCAGTTGGTGTGTTGTTTCATCTTCACGTTTCACCCGCTTTATTTGCATTTTTTAAGTCTTGGTGGCAGGAATCTGGAAGGGCGAGGTTTAGGGATTTTTTTTTTTTTTATTCTATTTTATTTTATTTGAAAATTGGAAGTAGG
This sequence comes from Phaethon lepturus, assembly GCF_000687285.1. Classification (NCBI taxonomy): domain Eukaryota; kingdom Metazoa; phylum Chordata; class Aves; order Phaethontiformes; family Phaethontidae; genus Phaethon; species Phaethon lepturus. The sequence goes on along the minus strand of NW_010525508.1, from coordinate 14,759 downwards.
CTTAACATTAACATTTCTCTCAGGAAAGATTTTGCCTGCTCTCTGATCAGCTGCGAACCATATCGAACGATCATCACTCTGAACATAATAAAGTTTGGAAGTCGGGATTGGATTTGCCAGGGTGCCATTGGCGTTTTAGAAGATACACTGTTATTTGTTCTAGATAGAACTCTTTGGCTTTGCTTACATCAAATCTCTTTTGCACTTGCCTAAGTAGTAGCTCTGATAAGTTCCCCGGTAAACAACCCAAGGTCATTGCAATTCATTCCCACGAGTCACTTCTCGCTGTGGAGCAATCACTTCAAGGCACACGTTTGTTATTTAGCAAAAAGCCAAAGAGAGATGGGACGGTGCGGCTGCTTTAGAGCGGCTTTGATCTTCTCTTTCCTAACAACAGTGCACAATGGTAATTACAGATCCTTTTAAAACATATTAGAGAGTTAGGATAGTAAGTGAAAAGGGAATTTTCAGTCATTTTCAGTGTCGATGAACGCGTTATTAACTCCCAGTCATTTTGCAGATGCTATTTCTGCCAGATGAGCCTGAATGAGTGGTCCTGCCAGACCAGCTATTTAAGGAACTCTGGGGGGTTTTTTCACTCAGGAAGGGATGGTTCCAGTCAAGTCTACTTGTAAATCCAAATCTGAGAGACAAGGGCGTCTGCTGGGGCTGCCAGGATATTGTGTTACCCTGACTCTGATTCTTTTGTCCAGAACAAGACCAAAAACTCTTCTAAAAAAATTCCCTCTTTAGCTAATGCAGCCTCAGCTGGCTGGATTATTTCTGCATCAGGGAAGAGCACTTAGCTTTGCACATGTATCTGGGTGAGGCAGCGAAACTGAGGAAGGCTGCTAAGAGACAGTCCATTCTACGACAAAATGGACCACCCCGTATGGATATTGGAGCACCCAACACCCATGCAAGGAAGCAGCATGTTTTGTCTTTGTGTGACTGACTGGGGTACCTTCTGGTCTCCTCCATGTTTTGCAGCATTCAAGATCAAAATACTTAAATATACCAATCACTGGGCAACTGGTATGTTATTCTTTTTAAAAAAAAGGAAAATATGGACTGTTCAAATTAAAGTTGTAAGTTTTACAGATTGTCCTAACCCATAGGTCTGCATCATTTTTGTTTGAAATTATTTTGACTTTTCAGACTAATTCCATGTTTAGTAAAGGCTGTAATGGAATTCCTGAGCTCATAAATAGTAACACAGCTAAGCAATGAGTTTTAATAATCCATTGGCAGTATTGCGTACCAAGAAAATGTGTACGTTTCAAAATGACTTCAGCAGATATCTAATCAAGCTTAGTCATGCTCTTTGAATTACTAACTTCTGCCTAGCAATTTTGCTTGATTTCTCATATACTGTAAGAAATACAGTTTTGTGGTTTTATGGAAGATTATCAAAACCAATAGCTTTTCAGAAGAGTTCTGCTGTTAAAGAATGTGATAGGATTGCCATAATTTTTTTTTTTTGTCCTGGACAATATTGCAGGACTAAACCTGCCTTTCTCTATTTTGTTCAGTCTTGACAGTTGTAGCTCCTAATATGCTTTAGTTATTCTTGATTTGTCTGTTTGGATGTGGTAAAGGGAAAAAAAAAAATGACAGCCAGTCAAAATGTTCATGTGGTGCTGCAGAGTTTTTGTTCTTATTACATTAGGAAGTTGAATCTCAGATTCGTAATTTGACATGTGTGTGCTGTAAAATAGGAATCAAGAAAAAAAATTCAGCAAACAAACAAAGCAACAGCACCTCTAGCAACATGATGACTGCAAACTGTTCCCCATGTTATGTTTAAAATGCTGATTTTCAGAGATCCAGCAAAAGCTCAGCCCCTAAGAGATGTTTTTACTACCAGATCAGTTGTTTATGTGAATGTTTTTAAGATTACTTCCTTGGTTCCTAAGAAATTTCTTGTATATTCTGATGTAAATGTAAGGGAAATTCCCTTAATATTACAATTAAGTCAAATAATTGCTCTAAAAATTTCTTTTATTTTCACAGGCAAAATAGTGTTAGAGATACAGAGTAGATGTTTTCTGAAAGGAAGGCTTTGTTTGATCAAATTTGTGAAGATACTGATCCTATTTAGGATTCACTTGAAGAATTATTTCTACTGAAAGACAACAAAAAATTCTTTTCATAGGACTTAGAGTTGGAGCTCATGCTTCTTCTTCAGCACTAAGGAATTTAAATAGAGTTTAAATCCTTCCTCCTCCATTTTTAAAAATTTTCTCTTCCTGGATACCTTTTATTTTGATTTAGTGTCTCACTTGTAATGTTGTTACTTTACTTTATTTCTTGTTTTGCTCCTCGGTGTAGCTGAGGTTTAGAATCCACAGAAGTGATCCAAGCGTTTTACAGTAGGGTGGCTTCAGGAGGGAAAAAACCCTCAAAATAAAAACAACACCCAGTTTTATAGCTACTGCGATAAAAGCTCAGTATATTTGATGTGTGCTTAGCTTCAGGTTTGAGGTGGTAGCACAAACATTTACAAGGAAGCATATATGTTCTTGCTGGGTTCTCTCCTGGTTGCTTGAACACCTAATGTCAGAATTGAAGCCATTAAGCTGCTAGTGACATAACGTTGTCAGTTGTGCACTGTGGAGTGAGTTATTTTACTACAGTTTTAGTTGCTTGTCCTGTTGGATGTTTGCGATTTTAGTACAGGTAGAAGGCGTCCCCCCATTTTTATTTTTTTAATTTCTTAATTATTTTTTTTAGTAGGCAGTTTATGCGCTATTTCTCCGTGGTAGCTGCGGTGTTGGTGCTCAGAAACAGCAATGTTCTCTGGATCGTGACTTGTATGTGTGACGTTTTGTAATCCATACTCAGATCAGGAGACTGGCATTAAAATATTATGCATTCATCCTCTTGGTCAAACATCGGAACAGGCTGCCCAGGGAGATGGTGGAGTCGCCATCATGGGAGGCGTTCGAAAAACATGTATGAACGTGGCACTTCGGGTCATGCTTTAGTGGGCATGGTGGTGTTGGCTTGATGGTTGGACTTGATCATCTTAAAGGTCTTTTCCAACCTTAATGATTCTGTGATTCTTGGTATCACATTATTGTGTAGTACGGGATGGATTAATTTTGAGGTGGATTGAAGTTGCCTGTTCCCTGTATGTCATTACTGTAAACTAAACTGATGTCAGCATTGGTGTAGAAGCACATTTCATTAACGGGATTTTGCTGTTGACTTCAGTGGGATTTGATTTCAGTCCATATTAAGCTAAAAGTCCTTTTAAAGACATCTGCAGTTGTCCTCTTTATATATTCCTTATTTTGGTCACAATTAATAAGCACTGTGTTAGATAGGGTGTTGAGGCACCTTGAAGCTTGACACGCTGTATTTTGCTTCCTTTAGACCTGTAGTATACAATAATAGACCTTTCCAAATCTGTATCAGTTTTTGTTCAGCCATCTGGCTCATCCTGTCAATAAAATATGTATTTACAAAGTATTTATAGCCTGTCTAGTGTTGATGCTATTAAATTCAAATTCCTGTAAACTTAATAACATTTTAATTCATAGTGCCTTCATCAAATCGCCCTGTTCTTGTAGCAGCAGCACCAGGAACCTGCTGTTGAGTCAGGGCAGAGATCGAGCTAACTCTCAACGTCGGTGCTCAAGGAGTGGCCAACAGCAAATATTGGAGAAAAACATGAGCAAAGGAGAAGCATGCAGCAATATGCATATTTTTGTCTTTGTTTGCTTTTCTTAATGTCTGCGAAGCACTGAGCTGATGTTTTTGCAGAATTACATATAACTCCAAGCTCTTTTTTCTGAGTTCTAATAGCTAAATTACAGCTTATCATTGTGTAAATAAAGTCAGGAATGTGTCTTCAACGCATGTTAATTTACATTTGTCAGCATAGTATTTCATCTGCCATTTCATCACCTAAGCAGTCAATTATTGTGGCATCTTTCTGCAGCTGTTTGCAGTGGGATTTGATTTTCCGCTGTCTGGAAGAGCCCGGCCGCGGGTCCGCGCCCAAGGTTCGAGGTTGTCGGCGGGTGTATAGATGCTCTCTTGGTGGCTGCCGGCAGCCTGTGCCGGGCCTTAGAGGAATCAGCAAGGGGGGTACTGGGGGTGAGGGAGGGGGTGACTGTCCTAAAACATTAGGCTTAAGGGTTGTAACTCTTCCAAATAGTTCAGTAAGAGCCGGACTGCATCTTCGCTGCTCTTATTAGTGTTCGTGCTGCTGTTGCTGTCAATGCTTTTTTCATAAGTGGTCCCTTCTCATTGGATTGCAGAAAACGTTTCTCGCTACGTCCTTCTCCCGTGGCACTGGCTTAAGGCATCTTTGGTGAGCTGCTGTAGCAAGCAGGCTGCGAATTTTGGTAGCAGGAAACTAGAAGTGCTGTCATCTTCTTAAGATCGATGCTGGTGAGAGACATCGGGATGCTTGGCTCCCAGCGGGGAGTGTGAGTCGGCAGATCAGTGCTGGTGTGAAGATAATACAGGAGTTTTGCTTAACATCTTCTTTGTCTTTCGGTAGTGTTTTTAAGAACATTACAGTCAAAAGATTATTTGTCTCCTGAGAAGAAATACCACGCGTTTGTGGTGGTGTATTCTTGGGGCGCGGGGGAACCAACAAAAAACCTGGAACACTTAGGCAGTGTTGTTGACTTAGCGGAGAGGGAGAGAGGAGTGTTGTTTTGTTTGGGTTTTGTTGGTTGTTTTTTTATTTTTTTTATTTTTTTTAAATGGGAATGTGTCTAACTGATGATGTCTTGCTCTTAAGCAACTAACTTTACACAAAAAACCAAAGCCTTGTCCTCTCTCTTCCCAGACTAAGTGATGCTTCAAAACACTGTCAAGGTGTCATATGAGAATTTATATGTTCGTAAGTTGTTTAAAGAAATACAAAGAAAGGTTTAACAGAGACTTTATTTGGGGAAAAAAAAACTTAATGAATGCTTTAGTCATTTAAGTGACTACTGTGGGACAGCTTATTTTCTCAATAATTATTACACTTTATTTTCGTTGACAATTAATCTTTTGTTAGGGAACACAATTTAAACGTCAGGTTTAACTAATGGGTTTAATAATTTTCCTGGTTTTATTCCTGTTACTGGGAACTTTCAGTAACGATTTTTAAATCATTAGCAGTTACATTTCTTGATAATTAAATGCAAATTTCATAATCTTACCATTTTTAATTTGTCCTGGAATGATGTGAGAGAGTTAGGAGGCTGGTGTGATGCTCATAGTCAAGGACACACTGTTTTAAAGCTGTCTGTATCTTCGATATCTTGCAAAACTGGTGACTGGGCAGCTCTCTAAGATGCATATAAATCCTTGCTCACTGTCGGAAAGTGATAGACAGAAGGTTTTGAAGTAGAAACAGGTTGTGACAAAGCAGTTGGCAGGAATATTGGATTTTGGAAGATTCATTAAAATCTCAAAATCTGATCTTGCAGGCAGGGAAAAGCTGTTCTTCATTTCTGAATGATTTTTGAAGGACCACTGAAAGATGCAGCAGTTTAACTGCCTTATTAATCACACTTTACTGCTGCCGTACCCATTGGAACTAGGATAGTCAGAGGTGTCTTGCTGTTTTAGCACTACAGGCTCCCATTTCTTTGGACATGGGTGTTAACAGTTAACGTTTTGGTCCAGCTGAAAGCTTAGGCAGTTTTAACTGCATTGTGATTCCAGTGATGGATTGATTTGCAATTCTGTGTTGAAAGATTTGGGGGGAGGTAGGTTTATGCAAGCCTCATTATTTTTTAAAATCGACTATTTCAAGTTCTAATTCAGTTTTTGGAAGGAAAAAAAAAATGGTGACTGAAAACGTCACACTAGTCCATTGAGGCCTCTGACTGAGAAAACACGGAGAATGAAAGTGGTTGTCAAGCAGAGTAAGGAAGACACAATGAAAATGCTTCCCAGCGCTATTTCAAGACTAAGCATCACAGAAAAAATAATCTTTACTAATAATGAGGAGGCCCGTGTGGATGTGTTTCTCTGTCTTGTTCAAATATGAAAGAGAAACAGTCAGCACTCTCTCCCGTTTCAGTTCAGGAATGTCATAGGGTTTATTGTTTCTTGCCATTTTGAGACAAATGTTGCAAATAGAACATCAGCGATTTCTAATTGCTTAGCCTCTGCAAGAGACCTCCATCCCTCATTCATTCTCAGACCTCCCATCTAAACTTCAAGTCTGATGTACATGTTGTCTCTTATTTAATATTAAGAAAATGCAAGCTTTATTGAAACCATTGGCAAGAAGGCGGTTTAAGTAACGTAAATTTATCTCCAAACTGTCCTGTAGCAGCGAGTGCCACAGTTCAATCTTGTATTATTGATAAGTTTGTGACAATATGAAAAAAAAAGGAAATCATAGTTTGCTTTTTCTGTATATTAACCACTCTCTTCAATCTTCTTCCTTGTTATGCATCTTCCTTCCAACATATGAGCACACTGAATTTTTAAATCGATTTAAAATGAGGCAACTGGGAAACCAAAAGCAGTACAGCAGGGCCATATAGGCATCGGCACAGGCTGATTCGCTCTGCTTCATTGTACGTAACCCTGTGTGATATAGATGCAGCCAGAGGTACATGATTCCAATCTTTTCAGCTGCTTTTAGTGAGGGCTTTTCTAGGCAGTTCAGGGGTCTTTGAACCCTCTTTAATTCTACAAAGTACTTTTGATGGTACTTGGTGTGCTCATAACCTCTCAAATCATCCATGCTGACGCCTGTCTACTGCATGCCCCAGTGTTTCCAGTATCTTCAGCTTTTGTTGTGGTAGTGATCCTAGTTAACATTTTTGCAATATCGAAATACATAGGAACTGTTATGAAATATTTGTTATCTTTAACTCTGGGTTAACTTGATTTTATTAATGTCAGTCCCTGAACTTTAGTCGAATGCTTAATGTCGTCTAATATCCTCAGATAGTTTATTCCTCTACTTTCTCACCCTTTCTTAAGGCTAAATGTGCTTTCTTTCCTTTTCTGCTGTGTCCAAAGAATTGTTTGGAAAAGCTGATACTCTCCTATGCTCTGAGGCCAATGTGCACTCACACATGCACAAAAATCTGCACAGTATGACTGGAAACAAAGGGAAGATCTTCATCAAGTTAAGTTTTTTTTTAAGATTGAGATAATTTGAAGTATAGAGGAAGCCTTTGTCACAATTTTCTGTCTTTCTAGAATGGGAGTTTCCCAACGAGCAGTAGGTGAAACTATGATTTCAGTGAGGACAGAATTGCCAAAGCAAAACTCTTTCAAAAATACCGTCCCTCTTGGTTTGTGTAGCGGTAGCAAATGTTGTTGAGCTGCCTTGTCCTTTAAGAATCATAGCACACATTCATTTTCTCTTTAGGCATACATTTAAATGTACTTAAAATGTAATGGTCATCTTTTGTACCGGGAAGAGGTACAGCAAGAGTAACCAAGTAGATGGTCCACCAACTTCCTTCTTTTGCATGTAGCCATTACGATGTATTGACTGTTACTCAGAAAATACCGTATTTTAGAGTTATCATACTACAGTTACATTATCAGAGAGTATTTTGTATGGGGAGGTCGAAAATATTCATCTCTGTTGTTTTGCTATTCTAACTACTTTGGAAGTGAGGAAAACGAGGTTATTTGAAATGCTGTAAGGCATATCCCATGACCAAACATATTTTATAGATTTTTCTATTCAGAACCTTTCAAAAATATGAAAGAACAATGTGAAATGCTAATACATAGTTTTGAAGGATTGTTTGTTTGAAGTTGCAGTGTGTTCTGTATGAATAGATAGTTCGGAAGAATTACACTTTTAATTATGATTTGTGGCCACTTAACGGTATGAGAAACATGAGAGTTGCATCGGCATGATGTTATTGATGATACACGTTAGGAGGAATAGATCATTCTCTTCATTAGTTATACCAACACCACACAGCTCAAGATGGCAGAATGGACAGAATGACTGGTTGCTGTAACATGGGAGGACTTCTGAAGAAGCTGGGGTACTTCATAGGAATTGCAGAGGCGATTCTGTCTGGGAGTGGGCCAAATGATAAAAGTTTCCATATGCATTATGGCTTTTCTCCTTTCTTTCTCAAACCTTTTTTAGGCCTGTTTTAGTTTCTTCTGCCTCCTCTAAGCAGCCGATGACTGTTGTTAAATTTACGATGTAGACTAGCTGTCCTAAAGCTGGGAGCCAGGAGGAAAACTCTTGTTATCTCCCAGTTGAATTTTGGACTTCCACAAAGGCAAGTATCCTAGGCAATCCGCAGGGAGAAAAACAGTGAGAGCTGAGAAAAGTTTTCTTTATAAATACTGCATGATTTACATCATGTTTTCTGTTCTGCTCTCAGACATAAATGGGGCAAGAATAGCAGGAACCCGAGGCTGAGGTCCTTGCATGTCTCCTTGTCATGCCCCAAACCCTTGCTCAAAGTCTGGCTTGAATCAAATTAAGTGCTTAAAGGGTTGCAGCGCTTTTGGGAAATGAGCAATGATTTAGACTCTGGGGGAAGATCGCTTTAACATTTTGTGTTAATTCATTCATAAATAAATGCTTACATTCATAGCGATTTGCTGTAGGCGTAACTGGTAACTGTTCCACAGTGACATGTTTGGACATGAACGCGGTCGTGTCGCTGTTGTGTGTCTGCTTTTCAGCACAGTTGATGCACCTGGACAGACAATGGATAAATTTTTACTAGGGCAGGTATGTTCATTTCTCCTCTCTCTTTTGGAAGGGGTGAAGAAGAGGAAGAGAGGAAGCTCCTTGTGATGTAATGCCTATAAATACAAACACAATAAGCAAAATGAAGTGATTAGAGACATAAAATTACATGCTATTCACCGCTAATCTAGAAAACATGAATGTGTGCACTGTGTAAGTCGCTCCTCTTGAAGGGTTAAACCACAACAAAACGTAACAGAAAAACAACAAAAACCCCTCACCTCAAATCCAACTTTCTGAATTGACTGGACAACTATAAAAAACATGGGTGGTATCAAGGTGAACTGCAGATTTATTTTATCCTGCCCCCCCCACCCACCATGTTCCTGGTGACATTTTTTCCCTGTGTTAAGTTGGGCACTGCATGACTTTTAGCCAGTGACCTCTTGCCTATGTATAAGGAGTAGAGAAAATGAGGCCGAAGGTATAAGGTAGCAAAAACTACTTTTGATTATCATATCATACCTACCTGTGCAGCATACCACTCTTTTTCCTTGAGAAAAATAACTTCATTTAATTTATCACTGTTGTTTTTAAGAGTTTTGTACGTCCTCCATGAATAGTTTCAAAAAGCTTACTGAAATCAAAATATTGTTCACTGGAAAACTTAATTACTTATCGCTGAAGGATACTTTCAAGAAAAATGTCATTTTCCAACTCCCAACTGTTTCAGTACTAAAGAAGTTGAACAAAAGGATTTTTTTAATTACATTTTTTATGAAAAATGTGTTTTGACTGTTCATGCAAAAATGGTTGAATCCATTTTTTCAAAGTACCTAGAAAAAAGTCAGCTTAAGACACAGTCTGGTAGATGGAAATTTCAGACCATATTGAAACTGAAATAGTCTTAAATACAAATGCTATTTTTTTTTTAGACCATCTTAATGCTACTGCTCTGCATGCTCCTCCATCTATTATAAAAAGAATTTGGTGTAATATTAATCTGTAAAGATCTGTTTAGCAAGAGTGTAGCTCTGTGAAAGGATTGTATTAAGCTAAATAATTTGCCGAATTAGGGACTCAAACATTAAGTGCAAGTAACTCTTCTAACTTAAATGTGTAAAAAAAAATTAAAAAAAATTAACAAGGGTGATAGATGATGTAGGGTAAACTATTTTAAGCTCAAATTTTTAAATGCTTTTTTCCCTTTCTGGCAGTTGCAGGCTGCTATGAAACTGCCAATATCTCTTTGATGCAGTAGTTCTACTTGTTCAACTTGTCTAATATTTTTACAGCCATTTTTGTAGCTGATAGTTTCTTACTGTCACTAATATGATTTATGTATCCAGTAATGAGCAAGTTTGACAGCATGAATGGATCTTCCACCTCAAAAGCTGGAAGTTCTTTGGTGCACATAGATTTTTACACCCTAAATCGCTAGAAAAATGAAATACTCTTTTCCACTCCAGTGTGCGGGAGAGGTTCCTGTGTCTGGGGTGTTTGTTTAGCAGCAGGGAGTCTACACCGCTTGTCCCCACCTTCAGAGATACACCCACTTCAGTGAGTAATTTAGCCCTATTAGACTTGGCCGCTGCCCGAACATGATTAGCAAAGGGCCAGCTGAGCAGTAGGTTGTGGTGTCAACAACCTATCGATGTACATGAAGTAGTTTGAATCTCAGGAGTGTTTTCTTGGGGGATCTGTGGTAACAGACAAGTAATTACTTAGTCATGGTTGGACTATTTCTCTGCACAACTGCCAGAAGCTTTTCTTTAGGAAAAAAGTGAGGCTGACGTTCTGGTGGAGACACGTACTTCGCGTACAAGAGCTGCAGGCTCCAGCACCGCTAGCTGGTGGGTTATGATATCGGTATGTTTATGAAATGCATCACGCTATCCGCATGGTTTGAGCCCTGAACCATTACCTCACTATATATGTTACCGCAAAATCCATCTGAAATGAGCAAGAGCTTTTTTTAGTGAACCCACACGTTATTTGCATTTGTAGACTTGTCCTCGCAAAGGCATGTTTCCCGAGCCTCAACAGAAGATACCAATTTTATGGACTGCCAGTATCAAAAATGCATTACAGCTCTTCAGAACAGCATCACCTTGTCGATGCTTCACTAAACCAGTCTCGGCATAACTTGTAGGTGTCTTGGGGTTGATGTTTAATGCAGCCTTCCAGCCCACACCGTTCAACATCTTTTCTGACACGCTTTAATTTCTTCCTAATCTTATTTCTATTTTCAGCAACCTTCAACACTGTAACGCCTGAGAGATTTTAAAAATTATTTTTATTACTAAAGTACAACCATGCTGTCATAGCTCAGTTGTTGTCCCTCACTCTAGATTCAATACCGAGATAGGACTTGCCTTAGGTGTGTCAGACTTGATGTCCTTCCGTCCCCGACACTAATGCTGACGTGTCTGGGTGCTTCAGAGAGGCAGTTCTAGTACTGAGCTACTGAAAAGGAGGTAAAAGCCTTTGCTAATGATTTGGGAGATGAAGTTGAGGATATTGGTGCTTCTTTACCTCTTATTCTTAAATAGAGGAGCAAGGGCATTTTCCTCAAACCCAATTTAATATAGCATTTAACGTATAGGTAACTGGGCAGCTGATCTTTGACAAACTCCTAACAAATCTATTAACAATTTGTCTAAGCCTCTTTGCCAGTAATTCTTAGCTCTAAGGTTGCGATATTACTCCTTTTTTCCGCCAAGTTTGGACGTTAGCTAATTAAAACAATTGGATAATGAAATGTTAATAATTAAATTGCGTGAAAGACCAGCTTTATAAAGAATTTCTAGGTCTCAGTTTGGAATGAAGTAAGAATCTTTTTCTGAACACAGAAACCTTTTCCCGCAAACAAAACAAGATACAGGAACCCTGCTCTAGGCCAAGCAGGAGCCTCATAGATAGGACAGGCTCCTGAGCTGTGAAAAATGCATGCTTCCCTGGTGCTGCAGCTTTTGTTTAAACCTCAGGTGGTTGTGTCAGCCTCTCCCTCAGCTTCTACTGATGTCCTTGTTTTCCCTATTACAGATACTTAAATATTCATTTGGATGTATTAATTCATTTGGATGAACATTTGATATGGATATGGGCAGCGAGATTGATGCTAAAGATTAGGGATTTTTTCACTATGTGGGAGACTCAGGTTCCATGTAACAGTCTGTCTGGTCCTGTCTGAGCAAACAAAAATTGAGTTGTCTATATAAACTAGCGCAGCTTCAATGGGACAGACTGAGTGAAAGACCCCAACTCCTCAATCTGCTAGGTAGAGAAGTGCTCTTGAAACGTGTGGAAAAAGGAATTTAACTTAGCTGCCTTCATCACCTTATACCATATGTGCTCTTCTATCACGCTGAAGGAACGTTTAGAAAGAGAATATGCAAGAAATAGCTTTTGGTTGTCCCCAAGCTTTAGAGGACCCTGCCTTCATGTTGATTTGTCTATCTAAAGCTTATAGTAAATCATAGCAGACAGTTTATCCTTTGTGTGACAGAAGAGGAAGAAACACATACGAGTTGGAAAGAGATGTCAAACAGGCCACCTCTGAAATCAGTCCACTTCAATAATCCGCCTTATTGATCTGCTGTATGCCGTCGTTACTGCTGCATCTATGGCTGGCAAAAAAGTCTGTTCTTCGGTGAAGTGGGATATAATATGATTGCTTGCTCCATGACAGCTCTTCTTTCTTTAGTCTCCCGAGTTCAATGCAGTGTCAATCAAGTATGCATAAGGTTTTTTGTTAGATGTTGAGTTGCTTTTTAATCTGAGCTTAATTGAAGACTATTGCATATTAATGGCACCGTTTTACTCTCTCACTGGAAGTTAGCTTTAAGATACTAAATATTCACTGTCTCCGGTGCTTGGTTTTTTTCACCACAGAGGAAAACTCTGAACAAGCTTTGTAAGAAGAAAGAGCGTGTTTCATATAGTGAATCAAATCAGTCTCTAAGGAATGTTAATGAGTCTAATTACTAAAAATTATGTGGTGCTTGATTGTTTTACTAATTTGGGAGGAGCTGGTGTTTTATCTTGACTGCAGTAAGCAGTTTTGATGACACTTAAGAAAACCTTTTCTTCAGGGAAAGAAAGAATCAAATTTTTGTTTATTTTTTATTTGCTTTTGGCTTCTGGACAAATATTTTCAGATTCTTGTCAAACAATTAAGGTAGAATTCTGTTTGGGTTATCACAATATTAATTCCCTAAGCTATTATTGTACACAAGTGAAGATTAGATAGGTTTGGGTAAAAGGCAGCTGTCTTTTAGTGATGTCTGGCTTTTTCTTTTTTTATGATATACCCTACAACCTTTGTTCTGATCTTTTCAAATCACATGGAGAAAATACTGAATCTAGGTTAGAGACAGGCAAATAGTTATGACCTTCATTTGAGGCCTTAAACCTTTGTTTTGGAACAAAGATTTTTGTTAGGCTGAAGTGCTGTATTTTGAATTTAGAATGACAGAAGCGCTGAAGTCAAGGATAAACTAGAGCAAGTACATTTATTCCCTCCTTTTGACTTAACCCACATAACAGACACCCAAGACGGTGATTCACAAACTTTCCGGAGGAATTGACTACTTTCAGGGTCTCAGCATTTGAGGAGAAACCTCATCGTTCTTCATTGTCAAATGTGTTAGAGCTGAGATGTGGCAGTTTTACTGGTTAATGTGATTTGCTGCAGCAGCTGGAAGCTCCTGACTGTCTCACCGACCGTCGGCTGGGAACCACTGACCCAGCACGTGAGCAGCTTTGGGGACGGGGCGAGGTCTTGCGTGGTGTCCTTTAAAAATGAAGACGTAGCTCATATACTGTATATTCAAATGGTTCTCTCTGCCAGTGCCTTCGTCTCTTCAGATCCTCAATTTCACTGGGTTTCTTTGGTCCACTTTTTTTATTTGTGAAACTACTTACTGTAACTCAGAGACGGAATTAGTAATTATACTTTTTTTTTTTTAGTTCTTTGTGTTTTATGCTTGAAGAAATAACGATTTTGATAGCAAAGAAATGTTTAACAACTGCATGCCTGCAGTTAGCCTTTGACAAATATGTAACTTTATTTTTTCCTCTCACTTGATCGTGCTTGGGCTGGCTGTTTCATTTGATGTTATTCTGCTTGCAGAGGGAACTTTGCTGATGTTGCTGCACCTATTTCTAAGGCCAAACATCTCGTTCTTTGTGTTCACTTACTGTATCTTAGCTCTGACCTTAACACCATGAATCATGTGCATAATTGTAACTCATTACTTAAATCACCAATCTGTGTTAACTACAAAGGCTTTTTTTTTTGCTGTGACAAGACCTTTTATTATTAGCCATTATCTAATAAGACAAATCTTGACCGAATAACCTGAAAAAGAGGTGAGCTAAAATTTGCGTAAGGAGTACCCATAAATTTAGCTGTGTTAATACTGTGGGTGGATGTGGATGCTATTTTAAGCAGAACATTGCAGAATTAAAATTGGTTCCAAATCTCTCTCGTCCGTTTTGAGAATTTCTCTGCCAAGGTTGCTGTAACTTTTATTTTGTTCCTTTTCACTTATGAAGCTCAATGGGAACCCAAAATTAGCAAAGGCTATTTTTTCTCTCTTCCTTTAGCCTTTTCAGGATAAAAGGATGTCTGTGTATCTGTACATCACTATGTGTGATATATGAATATGAATGAGATTGTACCTGACTGATTTATTTTTTTAAACCAGTGTTTTCGTACAGTGCCATTCTAACAAATGAAGAGTAACAACTGAAGTATTAAAACACTATTACATAAAAAAGAATACACTAGTCCTGTTACACAATGCCACATAAGGTAAGGAAATGTTTTGGTGCGTACTTGGAGCAAGTTTCTTACCTATTCTGGGCTTGTTGTTTACCTCCCTCTCCCTGTCTCAGACAAAGGGTGCATGTTGGCGTCATTCAGAGAAGCAAACAGAAATGGCATAAAACATAGGAAGAAGCTTAGCATGTTTGGTTGACTTGGGTTCCTTTTCATGAAGAATTCAGGACAGGAAAATTTTTCTGGCTTTATCTGTTTATCCTATATAAATATATCCTATATTTACCTGTATAACTCTTCGCTGGGTGAGGAACTGGCTGGACG
>NW_010525507.1:0-8947 GCF_000687285.1 Phaethon lepturus | reverse complement strand
CAGGACCCTGCACTTGGCCTTATTAAATCTCCTACAGTTGACCTCGGCCCATCGAGGTTTCTGCACATACATGCATCCCAAACTCATGACACTTTCACAGACATTTCCTTTTTCTTTTTGATGTTAATGAGGTTGAGAGATTTAATGGTGATTTATTTGATTTAGTCACTTTCTAATAAGCATACTGAAGTAAGAGGTAGGCAATAAACTTTGGATCAATACCATAATTATATAATAGGTTCCAAATGAAGTCAATTAATATCTGTTGTTTTCTACTCCTGTTTGCACTGAAATTTGACCTGCCCTCCATTTGTTCCAAAAACAAGATTTTTCAAAGCTCCTTAACCTTTATCAACAAGGTTTAGCAATGTTTTAATTTTAAGCAAAACTATCTGCTCTCAGACAGAATATATACTCTTTCTGAACAAAAAGATGAGTTATTTGTATTTTAGATTACATGAGATCTGCATTCTAAGTAAAAGACATCTCATCTTCCTTTATCATTTTATGACTGTACTGTGACCTATTCAAAGGCATCACGTAAATGTTTTTTAGTGCACTGTTATTGATCATTCATGGACTTACAGACTGCTAAAAGGACTGTAAAACATGTGCACATCATTGCCAATAGTTAATGACAATTTTAAACTCAAGCTTAACATTTTCTTGCCCCATCAGTTCAGCAACAATATTAATTCATTTCCCATTGATCCAGGAACTGTTAAAACCAACATAAAACATATAATTAATAAATAGGTATCCTCATCACTGTTCCGGTGATTACGAACAGAAAATCATGTCCTACAGGAACTAGAAATGGTGCAGTCTGTGCAATGGAGCACACTGGTTGTTCAGACAACAGAGGCACTAGAAATACCTGAGAAGGGCTGCTTCCAGTCCTACGTACATCTATGCTCCCTCAAATCTATGGACAAGAAGCACTTTGTTCCTATTTACAGCACCGGTTTGTCATACTAACAATGAAAAAACATTAATCCATCAAGGAAATGTCTGAATGGACCCTAAATATGAAGAACAAATTGGCCAAGTTTTCCTTTATCCTTTTCATCTCAATATTATTGCCCCTAAGAATTTAGGCATTTTCTCTTCCTCATCAGTGGCCATTCTTCCTTCTTTATCATCTGTATGCCAGCACATACCCACTTACTTGTAGCCCTTACACAATACCTTCAGTTTCCTGACATTGGTTGTTCAGGGCAGGGGGGCCAAGTTGGTTATTTTTTTAACTTGCAAGTTGCACTTGTTTATTCCTCACATTTTTCGTGGGGAGCTGAATACAGCACTGGATATGTTCTCAGAAAGCACCTTGGCATTCTGTGATGCACTGCTTTTATGAAGCAAATCCAAGGTTGCCACGTCATAGTCAGCTTTTCATTAGACAGAAGCTCAAGATGTTTGCAAGGTAACCCATACAACATTCTGAAACTGAAAAATTATGAGGGCTGACCGTTTATTCCACCTTCCAGATAAATACCAGCACAGGAACAGAATAACCAGTGTCTCCAATTCAAACTGCAGCTGTCATCGATGCCCCGAACCTGGGGGTGTGTCAACTTCCCTTCCACAGGCATTCAGATAGAAAAATCAAGATCAGCTTCTCTTATTCTGTGTTATTTACTTGTTGAGTCTGGAAGTGCTGACAACAAAGAAAATTAAAATAATGATGTATCAATTTTACCATATCTCAGAGGTTATATTTATGTATACTTGTGTCAATACTGATACAGTAGCTCTGCTTTCATGTTACCTAAACAGAGATACGTGTGTATGGAAGAAACACACTTGGAAAAACTGGGCATAGTGTGGATACATGTTATGTTAATGTTCCTTGCTGTAATTAATGTCAGGACTATTAATACATCATTTTGACTATATTACAGAAAAGATAACCAAATACAGAAAAAAACAAAAGAGATTTTACATCAGTTTAGCTATTTCATGTTGTATATCTGGTAGCAAGTTGACACATTTTGTCTTGCAATATTATATTTTATGGTGACAGCACAGATTTGACAGAAAGTAACACCTAAAATATTTTCCAAAAATGGCCCCAGTACAATTTCATTATCATATAATCATACAAGTTAAGGAATACATTTTTTAAAAGAACTTCATTGCAAAGTTTTTTATTGGATTCTGGTGTTGTCAAGGTTACCAATATTTATGGTAAATGCCTTCCATAAGCAAGCCCTGATTTTGCTGTAACAGGAAATAATCACAGAGACTGAGATATATTTATATAATTTGCTCCTACGATAAACAGAATGTCAGTTTAAGTCCCAGAAGCTTTTGTAATCATACCACCTAAACAAGAATATAGCTAATTTTGAGATCTACCTTGCTTTCACAGTGCTCTGAAGTCTATTCTGAAGGAGAATGCTATGTGGTGAATAAAAATTTATGTCTGAGTCTGTATACAGCATATCAACTGCTGACAAAACTTAAGGCTCTAATTCATCATTAAAAAGGTGGCACTGATGACCAATATTCTGCTTTCTGCATCCTCACAACTTATTTGACAGAAGTCTGACTGTCCAAAATAATTTTTCTTAGTCATCAACCAAATATACCAATGACAAACAAGAACTCTCAGCAAAATATCTTCTGAACTATTAAATATTGGGAATTCCAAAATGCTCATATTTGAGGAATTGACAGTGCAGCTTGACTAACACACACCAAAAACCTGTGAGCATGTAAAAGCATGTAATAGCATGTAAGTAATAAAGTAGCACAAGGAGTCAAGGGGAAATTTGCCTGAAGTCTCAAACCTGACTCACAGTATGTTGAAGGACAAGTCAATTCTGAAAGATGACCACCATTGAGGTTGTGGTTGCATCCACAAGTTTAACAGAAGAGCAGATTCTACATGCTTTTTTTCTACATTCAGGTACATTCATCTCTTCTCTGCACTGCATCTGCACTAGTGTTAAAACAGCTGTGTGTTGAGCAAGGCAAGGCTTAACTGATTAAACTGAAAAATAGCCTGGAAAAATTGAATGGTGAAAGCTATTTGCTTTAATCACAGAATCATAAAACAGACCAGGTTGGAAGGGACATCAGAAGACCACCCCGTCCAAGTTTCTGTGGGGAAGGGAGCCTAGATGAGATTATCTAGTACCCTGTCCAGTTGCATCTTGAAAACCTCCAGAAATGGGAATTCCACCACACACCTTAGGAGGTTGTTCCAGTGAATCCTTGTTCTTACTGTAAAAAAATGCTTTGTTATGTTGAGATGAAACCTCTCCCAGTGCAACTTGTACCTGTTGCCCCTTGTCTTCTCCATGTGTCTGCTTGTGAAGAGAGATCCTCCATCCTTTTTGTAGCTGTCCTATACACACTGGAATATTGTAATCAGGTCACCCCTGAGCCTTCTCTTCTTCAGGGAGAAAAGACCTAACTCCTTCAGTCTTCCCTCATCAGGCACGTTTCCAGCTCTTTGATCATCTTCGTGGCCCTCCTTTGGACCTTCTCCAGTCTGTAAAAGAGGAAGGTGAAAATTAATCACTGCAGGGAGAACCATCCATCCACTTTCAGTGGAAGCACAAACTTGCGCTCAATTAATGTGACCTCAGCTGCTATTGGAACACACAGGTCAGGAGGTATTTGGAGGAAAAGATACGAAAAGAAAAAGGAACAAGGAACAAGGAACAAGGAACGGGAAAGGGAAAGGGAAAGGGAAAGGGAAAAAGGATCCATATGACACTTTTTAGAGGTCTACTGAAAACTTATGACAGTGAAGTAGTTACAGTTGTCATCACAGAAGTAGTAGCAATATTTCTGCAACATGAATTTAATCCACCATAGTACTGTGTTCTCCACTGTTCAGAGTCCATTCAGACTTGTTGGCTTGTTTGTAAATCATCCAGTTTTCCTTCTCTCTAAAAGGAACTGATTACAGGATGTGTGGGTATCAGCTTCGCTAGAACAAAAGCAGGATAAGTCTCTTCTTGACTGAGCTGACTGAGTGGGGAAGGGATCTGCTCTAAAATTGCGTAATGATAGAAGACGTCCATCACTCTCTTTCACTGTATCACAGTCTGAGAATGTAATTCTACTGCAAAGTTTGGACAATGTGCTTACAAACTAATGAGCTTTCTTCATCAGTGCTTAAATCTGAACATAATTTATGTTTGCCTTATACAAGTAATTTAAAAAGAAAGGCAGTTTAAACTTCTGTACTCTCAACTTAATTGTTTGCTTACCACAATGCCAGGGATTTGCCCTTTTTTAAAATAAAAACAAATACACACAAAAAAGATTATTTGTTCTCTCTCTACACAAAGATGTAGGAAACTTCCCTGATTGAGAAATGAAAAATTTTTACATCTCTCTCCATAGATTTTTGAGAAGTAAAATGAAAACATAGATACATAGTAACTTGGGGGACCAAGTCATCGGAGCTGGACGCCACAAATGCTCATCTACCCAACTTAGTACATAATTTCGTATCCCAACTAGTGATTGTGGCAGAGCTTCCCAAGAGATGTTCTACACTACTGACATTAGTGTCAGTCATGCTTTTAAATTCTGAAAGGGAACCACCTTTATGATATTACAACAAAAGTAAACCCCCATGACAGCTTATTATACATGGGTAGAAAAAGAGGCAATATCATTTTAGTTTCTGTAGAAGTTATACCGATTAAGGTCATCACTGAACACCAGCCTCATGAACTTTGACATTACTGAATCAAAACTGGAGTACTTAGTTGCTGTATCATGAAAAACAGAAATCATTATGCATGGCATTAAACCATCTGTTTAAATGAGGTCTTCAAAGTCAAACTTGTCCCAAATACATATCATAAACGTAAGTGAAAAATGACAGAACAGTATCATTGTTGGGGCAAGAAAAGGATCCATGCTTGGTTGAAGGAAAAGAGTATGACCTAAACATTTTATACAAAGAAAAATTCTCATCTTGGGCTCATCACTTGAAAATGTCATTTCAGCTTTTGTTGTGTTGGCCACAAAACCCCATGCCACTTTTTTTGAAATGGATATTCTTATTCTGAGCAGGGAGCTAAGGCTCATATTATTCAAAAATAATTACAAACACAGCGTTTAAAAAGTACATTTTACAAAACAACATGTCCTTTTAGAAACTTTTATTTTTAGCTGAGATAAACAGAAATATTGTGATGAAAAGGGGAAAAAAAGCTCTGTAGTTTTCATACAATCCATTAATTATGCTGTATAGTCATTAATAATTTGATTACAGGAACACTATAATTTTCATTGGCACAATTAAAATGGCATAGCACAAATTCCGTAAGACTCTTTGGAATCAGGATATGGAAGTCCTCCAACAACCACTGAGATAGATTTTGATTTCCATGATGCTGTAGTGATTTGTACCAGCTGAGTTTCTAGTTTATTGTCTTTTCTAATCTAGTTGTGTCTGCAATTTCCATTTTAATTAATTCAGTCTTAAATAGTTTCCTCGCTATGCCTCTGCAAAATTCAGCTGCTAATCAACATTAATGAAGTGTTATCACTTTCATCACTGGATTTCTGTGAATCTTGTGTAGTTCTAATAATGCTATGTTTAAACATTCATCCCAGATATTTTAACAACCTTCTTTCTTTAAAGGAATGGCCCAACAACTCTGAACAAGTACTAATTGTTAATGAACACAGATATGCATTGTATGGGTTTGATGATGATCCTTATCCTATTATTTGTGATAGAGAGAAACTCTAATGTTTCTTATGCATTTTCTTATGCATGTTTCTTATGCATTTTTAAATGCAAATAATAATATGAATATTTTTCCCATTCATCACAACCATAGGGTAAAAAGAGACAGTAAATAACTATGTTTCTTACTCTGATAAGAACATCAAACTGACACACAAGATTGAAATTTATTATCTTATTACTAAATTGTATTAGAAGCAACACATCAGAGAAGGTTCAAAATATATAGCCATTACTACAAGACCAGGGGCATCTATGTGCACTCTGCTCTGTACTTTGTACTTCAGGTCAAGTCTCCATGCTGACGTACTCATTTAGCAGTTGTACAATTCAGGAACATGCTTCAGTCATGCCTGGCTTTGCCATTTCCCTTCTGTTAGAGAGAAAAGGCAAAATAAAATGTCTTTTAGACTGATTCCTGTGATAGACATATACAGCTTTTTAATCATCAAAGATTCTTCTCTCTCTAGCACCTCCTTGGGGGCTTATGAAACAAGGACAGTAGGTTTTGTCTGGCTCATTTACTATGAGCCAGATGTGTTTCTTTTGTTGCATTGTGCAATGTTATCTGATTGCAGAGACTGTTCCTGGTGTTGTACCCCATATGCCAGAACTTACTTTAGAAAAAAAAAGAAATAATTATTTACTTCTGGAAATAAAAAATAAATGAAATATTTTCACTTGGGCCATTATGTATAGATGATTGTAACAGGTAGAATCTGATGAATGAGTTGTCAGACATGAGGTGGGCAATGGTGTGTATCCTTTCTAGCTAAAAAATGACATCTTATGAAACTGAAGGACATTTTTATTCTTCTGGTCTAGTGACAGTTTGCAGTCTTTTTTATTTTTATTTACACAATACTCAAGAACCTATCTCTGAGTTTGACAAGTGGGGAAATTACTAATGAGAACGAGACTTTCAGTCTCAGTTTGTGTAAAGATCCTACTGCAACTCTTGCCAGAGTTGGAAACACCAGCTGTCCTCACCTTGGCTTAAGCCAAACGTCAGTTTAGTGAAGGACAGCTTTACAGCTTTTTCTGACATTCGTCCCATCCCATTGATATTCCCTCAGACAATATGCTCTTTCAGACATGAAAGTAAATCATTTTAAAGAATAGCAATGATTCTGGGAGTGGTGATGGAGGAAGTAAGTGTGTACTGTCCACAGATTACCATCTGGCAAACAAATATGGCAAATGTTACCATCCTATAGAGGCTGTTGAGATGTTTTGGGGATAGAAGCACAAAGCATAGTCAGTTCACCCATGTTTGCATCTCATGCTCAGATGCTGGTACTCAAAATGGGGAAGTAGCCATGAAAACGTCAGATTTAGTGGCATAATAACCCTGCAGACATCTGTGTATGCAGTCAGTAAAAGGCTAGTCAATAAAACCCACGAAGTCTGGGCAGACATTGAGAACAAGACAGATTAATTTCTTTCAGTGGATTGTCTCCACCGACTGTGCAGAAAGCTTACATGGTCCAGCTCATCTCAAGATGTATAATTGTTACAGGTGTTTGAAGGTGACTGTGACAAATAACTCCAGGAGAGAATTTACATGGAAAAGCCTTCATCTGCCTGGAAGTCTAAGTGGCAAATGAGGCAGGTAATTTTGACAGTTGGACAAAATCACACTTTATCCAGATATTCTGCCATGAATACCTATGCTGTATTTCACAGAAAAGCCAAACAGTTGTCTAAGACCTGCAGTCACTCAAAGTAGCATTGCACCAAAGGGGAGTGTTCTCTGTCTCTACTGACTATGGGTTTTTAATTCCATTGAAAGGATTTTATTACTTATATGACTTCAAAGACTTCATACCCAAACTTGCTAAAGCAGTATCTCACACTGGGATGCAGTTCTATGGTCTGTGGTGTCAGGATGTTTACCAGTGATGGAAGAAGATCCCATGTTTGTAAGGCTCAATGGATTTTTGATTAAGATAATTATTAATAAAAATGCTGCCACATCAGCAGCTGTTCTGGCTGATTTCCTGGTACATTCCGTGATCTTTGCTGTACATACCTCAATTCACCCTTTTGAATTCCACACAAAAAGTGTTTTCTTGTGCTTCTTTTGATCTAGAGGTAAATTCTTCTCTTTTACACTGATGCAAATCCAGAGTAATGACACCAGCTTAAATTATTTTCTTGTGTTTAAGGCAAGAGTTCTATATAACAGTACTAGATGCTTGTTTTTATAAAAATGGTTACTAAAACTTCTCCTTTGTTTGTGTGTAAGTGTAATCACTTTACCTTTAAAAAGTGATGGAGAAGTGTACTGATCCTAGGATTAAAGCAACATGTACATGAGAGAAACTAGAAAAGCTGAAAAATAACATTTAAGAGTAGATTTCTCTGAGAATGGTATGTGAAATATTAAAGAAAATAATTAATGTCAGAACATTTACCATTTTCAGTCCATTACAGACAAGAGAAAGAACCACAAATTGGATTAAATTCTCTGTATATCCAACAGCCCAGAACAAGGGAGGATGTGTGCATGTATGCAGTGGCCTGAAGCTAAGGCTTCTTCCTTAAGATATTAAGAAAATATCTTAAAATACACAAGAAAGAAAGGGACGCTGACAAAGAATTAAATGCTGGATCCTCATCTGGCACAGCTAAGGAAGGTTTTGTCCTAAAATCTGTCTCTAATGAGAAAACACAGCAGAGATGCAGGATTTTATTAACTCTCTGTAAGGTCTTTGGAAGCCATTTAAAAAAAAATCTAAAAGGTTAGCTCTTGTTGTTCACTGCATTATACAGCTATTCATAGATATTTGCTTGCTGATTTAAAGCATTGCCAGTAGGAACTACACCTTCAACCAGTAGGACCTCAGAAAATTCAAGATGTCTATTGTGTTTTGTCTCTCCCTGCCTCACCCACAACACCAGGGAAAGCAGCCTTCACAAAGTCAAAGAGATATAAGAAAGATAGCTACGTGAAACAATAACAAACTCCATGCAGCATTTTTTCTAGTTCCTCCTCTACTCTCTTTCCTAATCCCACTAATTCTAATGTCTAAATCCACTAATTTTTCACACCTTCAGGACACTGCTGTCATGCCCTGAGTAGAATATGCATTGGACAGGAAAAACCATCAGTGCTATTAGGTGTCTCTCAATTAACACGAGATGTTTAAGACTGCAAGTACTTCATTCTGTAGAATGGAATGGAAGAAGAAGGAGAGAAAGAAGGAGAGAGGGAGGGGA